>NW_024082094.1:0-66898 GCF_003009895.1 Hyaena hyaena | reverse complement strand
TATACGTGCAAACATATGATATTTGTCCTTCTCTGCCTGACTTATTTCGCTCAGCATAACACCCTCAAGGTCCATCCATGTGGCTACACATGGCCAGATTCATTGTTTCTCATTGCCATGTAGTATTCCATGGTATAGATAAACCACATCCTCTTGATCGATTCGTCCGTTGATGGACACTTAGGCTCTTTCCATGTTTTAGCTATTGTGGAGAGTGCTGCTATGAACATTGGGGTCCATGTGCTCCTATGCCTCAGCATTTCTGTATCCCTTGGGCCATACCACCCTGAACGCGCCCGATCTCGTCTGATCTCGGAAGCTAAGCAGGGTCGGGCCTGGTTAGTACTTGGATGGGAGACTGTAGTTCTCTTTTTTTTGCTGGATCTCTGTCTGGCTTGGGAATCAGAGTGATGCTGGCTTCATAAAATGAGTCCGGGAGTTTTCCTTAGATTTTTATTTTTTGGAATAGCTTGAGAAGAATTGGGATTAATCCGTTTTAAATGTCTGGTAGAATTCCCCAGGGAAGCCATCAGGTCCACGGCTCTTATTTGGTGGGCGATTTTTGATAACTGATTCGATTTCTTCACTCGTTATGGGTCTGTTCAGGTTTTCTATTTCTTCCTGTGTGAAATTTTGTAGTGAGTGTGTGTTTAGGAATTTGTCCATTTCTTCTAAATTGTTCAATTTGTTGGCATATCATTTTTCATACTATTCCCTGATAATTGCTTGTATTTCTGAGGGGTTGGTTGTAATAAGTCCATTTTCATTCATGATTTTGTCTATTTGGGTGCTCTCTCTTTTCTTTTTGAAATGTCTGTCTAGAGGTTAGTCAATTTTGTTTATTTTTTCAAAAAACCAACTACTGGTTTCATTGATCTGTTCATTTTTTTTTTTTTTATCTCTATGTTGTTTATTTCTACTCTGATTTTTACTATTTCCTTCTTCTACTGGGTTTGGGTTAATCTTGTTGCTCTGCCTCTAGTTCCTCTAGGCGAGCTGTTAGATTTTGCACTTGTGCTTTCCCTAATTTCTTGAAATAGGCCTGGAGTGCAATGTACTTTCCTCTTAGGGCTGCCTTTGCCACATCCCATTGAGTTTGGATTATTGTATTTTCATTTTCATTTGTTTCCATATATTTTTAAATTTCTTCTCTTATTGCCTGATTGGCCCATTCATTCTCTAGTAGGGTGTTCTTTAACCTCCATGTTTTTGGAGGTTTTCCAGACTTCTTCCTATCATTGATTTCAATCTTGAAAGCATTATGTGTGTGTATGTTATGATATCAATTCTTTTATATTTCTTGAGGCTGCTTTATGTCACAGTCTGTGATCTATCTTGGAGAATGTGTCATGCGCACTTGAGAAGAACGTGAATTCCTTCGCCTCAAGATGCAGAGTTCTAAATATATCTGTCAGATCCTTCTGGTCCATTGTGTCATTCAAGTCCATTGTTTCTTTAGTGATTTTCTGTCTGGTTGATCTATCCTTTGCTGTATGCGGAGTATTAAAGTCCCCTGCTATTAGCACATTCTTATCTATTAGGTTGTTTCTGTTTGTGAAAGTTGTTTTAAATATTTAGTTGCTCCCATATTCGGTGCGTAGACATTTATAATTGTTAGTTCTTCCTGATGGATCGACCCTGTAATCATTATATAATTCCCTTCTTAATCCCTTGTTATTGTCTTTAAAGTCTAGTTTTTCCGATATAAGTATAGCTACTCCAGCTTTCTTTTGACTTCCTGTAGCATGATAGATATTTCTCTGTCCCCTTACTTTTAATCTGAAGGTATCTTCCAATCTAAAATGTGTTTCTTGTAGACAGCAAATAGATGGATTTTGTTTTTCTTTTTATCCATTCTGCTACCCTATCTTTTGATTGGAGCATTCAGCCCATTTATATTTAGTGTTATTATTGAAATATGTGGGTTTAGAGTCATTGTGTCCTTTGTGGGGTTCACGCTTGTGGTGGTGTCTCTAGTGTCATCGTTCCTTCCAATACTTCCCTCAGAGAGTCCCCTTTAGGATTTCTTGTAGTGCTTGCTTAGTGGTGACAAATTCTTTCAATTTCTGTTTATTTGGAAAGACTTTTATCTCTCCTTCTATTTTGAATGACAGGCTTGCTGGATAGAGGATTCTTGACTGCATATTATTTCTGTTCATGCATTGAAGATCTCCTGCCATTCCTTTCTGGCCTCCCAAGTTTCAGTAGATAGGTCTGTCACCACTCTGATAGGTTTTCCTTTGTATGTTAGGGCCCTTTTTTCCCTAGCTGCTTTCAAAATTCTCTCTTTGTCTTTATATTTTGCCAGTTTCACTATGATGTGTCGTGCAGAAGATCGATTGAAATTACGTCTGAGGGGAGTCCTCTGTGCCTCTTGTGTTTCAACGTTTACTTCCTTCCGCATGTCGGGGAAGTGCTCTGCTATAATTAGTTCCAGGACTCCTTCAGCACCTTTCCCTCTCTCTTCCTCTTCTGGGATTCCTATGATACGGATAGTGTTATGTTTGGCTGTATCACTGAACTCTCGAATTCTTTCATGTTCTTGGATCAGTTTGTCTCTTTTTTGTCAGCTTCTTGTTTTCTATAATTGTGTCTTCTAAATCACTTATTCTCCTTTCTGCCTCTTCAATCCGTGCATTGGACACCTCCAGTTTATTATGTATTTCATTTATCGCATTTTTTAATTCATCATCCCTATTTTGTTCTCCATGTTGTTTGTAGCCATAGTTTCTTTGATGTCCTCTATGCTTTTTGCAAGCCCAATGATTACTTTTACGATTATTATTCTAAAATCTTGTTCAGTTATGCTGCTTGTATATGTTTTGAGCAGTTCATTAGCTGTCAATTCTTTCTGGAATTTCTTTGGAGGAGAGCTCTTTTGTTTCATCATTTTGATTAACTTTCTGTCTCTTGTTAGTTTTAAAGACTTGTTATGCTCTCTGCACCTGTGAGCGCTGCTGTACCCAAGAAGACTCTTTGACTGTTCAGGGCCTATCCTTTCAGAAAGTGTTCTTTGAATGGTATCTCTTGGTCTCTCTTGTTGGGACCTTGGTTATTTTATTTTCCTACTCGTAGTGGTATTTGGGACTCTCCACCATGTATACTTTGGCTTGTTTCTTGAGGTAACCCTGGAGAAGAAATCATACAGACAAACACACAGGAAACAGAGGGACACAAACGCACAGACAAATCCAACAATGATGCTAACCAAGAGGGAAAATGAAAAAGTAATGAGAAAAGACGAAGGAGGGAAGGCGAATGATAGAAAATAAAAATGCATAAAAAAGTCAAAAAGAGGAAAAGAAAAGGAAGAAAGAAGAAAACCGATAGTCAAAGATTGGTTTACAGCATATAACCAGATTCCCCAGCTATAGTTAAATAGCCGTATGTATGCAGTGCTTGTTGAAGAGCAGAGAGAAAGAAAGAGATGATAGGGCAGAGATGAGGCAAAATTGGAGATAGAATGAACAGGCAGAAGGGATAAGAAGCTTTTTTCAAAGAACTAAAGGCTGGAATATGTTTGGAGAGGTGAGAGAAAGACGGTGGTGTTATTCAGAGGAACTATCTCATTTGATTACTCCTGAGAGGCTTTGTTATACCGCCATTAACAGTTCCGCTGGTCACTACTTCCCTGTTGCAGGATGTTGAGTGGAGGGTGGGCCTCAGATCTGCTGGGATCAAGCAGCAATACAACCTGAGTGCGTTTGGGGAACGTACCAACTTCAGGTCAGCAGAGACCCGTTGCCTCACCCCGCCTCAACCGCTTTACCAGCAGCTGCAGCTTCAGCAGGCAATTTTCACTCACGGAGCAGCTGCTTCACCGGGCACCGGCGCCACTTCACCGGAATGCAGCTGCTGCCGCTTTAGTGGGCTGATGTCGCGCGCGCCACTGCCGCTTCACCCGGCTCAGAGACCACCTCCGCTGGCATTGCTGCAGGGATACCGGGCTGCCGCCGCCATGGATGGTGCTTGGCACCAGGCAGTTCAGTTTTTCCTGGCGCCTTCTGGGACCAGGGCACCTAGTTTAAAATCAGCACACCAGCAAGACCAACCTGTCTTTCCAAGCCGAGGTTTTTTCTCTTCTCTAAGGATGGTTCTATGAGGAATCTCAGCTTTTCTTTCCTTTCCCCTGAACTCGTGGCAGCTCACCACCACTCGCAGGTTTATCACTCACCACAGCTGCGTGCAAGCCGGGTTCCCTCCCCCCCCTCCCTATCTCTGGGTCCCGTCCTGCTTTTATCTTCCTCAGTTTGCACTCACGCACTTATGAGGTTTCCTCCCCAGTGTACTCTGTCTCTTTCTCTTCCCAAGCTCCTGTGGCTCAGTGTCCTTTGACTTCAGGCCTTCTCTGTTTGAGAGATGAGTGCAGGTGAAATGTACTGTGCTCCCTACTTCTCCTTCATCTTGCCTCCTCCTGTGAGTTTTTCATATATGGCCTTTATTATGTTAAAATATGTTCCCTCTAGCAAACCATGAGAGATTCTTGAATGCTGAGAACAAACTGAGGACTGATGGGCATGGGGGTGTGGGGTAGATGGGCATGGAGGAGGGCACTTGTGGGGATGAGCACTGGGTGTTGTATGGAAACCAACATGACACTAAACTATTAAAAAAAAAAGAAAATATATATGTATATATATACATATGTGTATATATATTCTTCTTTATTCATCAGTGGGTAGATATTGGGATGTTTCCATAATTTGGATATTGTAGATAATACTGTTTTAAGCATCAGTGTGCATATATACCTTTGAATAAGTGTTGTTATAGCCTTTGGGTAAGTGTCTAGAAATGCAACTGCTAGACCATAAGGTAGTTCTATTTAAGGAAATGCTACATGTAATGTGGGATTCAACCTCACAATCCCGAGATCAAGATTTGCATGCTCCACCAACTGAGCCAGCCAGATATCCCTAGGGTGATTATATTTGTAACACTTTGAACCTCAATACTGTTTTCCAGAGTGGCTGCACCAGTTTGCATTCCCACCAACAGTGCAAGATGATTCCCCTTTCTCCACATCCTTGCCGACAGCTATTGTTTCGTGTGTGTGTGTGTGTGTGTGTGTGTGTGTGTGTGTGTGTTATTTTAGCCATTCTGACAGGGGTGGGGTGATATTTCTTTGTAGTTTTGACTATCATTTCCCTGATAATTGGTGATGTCGAGTATCTTTTAACGTGTCTGTTAGCCATCTGGTTGTCTTCTTTGGGGAAAAAATGTTTATTCATGTTTTCTGCCCATTTTATATTTAGATTGTTTGTTTTAGGGGTGCTGATTTGTATTAGTTCTTTATATATTTTAGATACTTATCCTTTATCATATATGTCATTTGCAAATATCTTCTCCCAATCCATAGGTTGCCTTTCAGTTGTTTTTCTTTCATTGTTTTCTTTGCTGTATAGGAGATTTTTATTTTCCTGAGGTTCCAATAGTTTATTTTTGCTTTTGTTTCTTTTGACTTGGGAGAAATATCTAGGAATAGTTTGCTATGGCTCATGTCAAAGAGATTACTATATTTGTTATCTTTTAGGGTTTTTAAGGTCCATGTCTCACATTTAAATCCTGAATCCATTTTGAATTTATTTTGTTGTATGGTCAAAAATTGGTCAAGAAATTTCAGAGTCTGTGTCTCCCTCTCTCTCTGACCCTCCCCTGCTCATGCTGTTTCTCTCTCTCTCCTAGAAATTAATAAAAAAATATTAAAAAGAGTAAAAAAGTGGTCAAGATTCATTCTTTTGCATGTGGTTTCCCAATTTTGTCAACACTATTTTTTGAGTAGACTTTTCTTCCCATTGGGTATTCTTTCCTGCTTTGTCAAATATTAATTGATCATATAGCTGTAGGTTCCTTTCTGGATTTCCTATTCTGTTCTATTCATCTATGTGTCTCTTTTTATGCCAGTATCATACTGTATTGATCACTATAGTTTTGCAATATAACTTGAATTCTGGAATTGTGATGCTTCCAGGTTTGCTTTTCTTTTTCAAGGCTGCTCTGGCTATTCAGGGTCTCTTGTGGTTCCATACAAATATTAGAACTGTATGTTCTAGCTCTGTGAAAAAAATGCTGTTGATATTTTGATGGTGATTATGGATTGTTCTGGGTAGTATAGACATTTTAACAATATTTGTTCTTCCAATTCATGAGAATCTAATGTCTTTACATTTATTTGTGTTTTCTTCATTTTATTTCATCAGTGGTTTATAGTTTTCAGAGTATAGCTCTTTCATACTTTTGGTTAGGTTTATTCCTACCTATCTTATTATTTTTGGTGCAATTAAAGGTGGGCTTGTTTTCTTTAATTCTCTTTCTGTTGATTTACTATTGTTCTATAGTAATGCAACAGACTTCTGTAGTTTGGTTTTGAAATACTGAAGACTTTTTAGGATAAATATTTTTTTTACTTCCTTCATCCCCTACCCTTTTTATATTGAATAAAACGTGTTTGCCACATCATTTAGAAGGTGTGAAAATATTTAATATAGCACAGTATAAGAAAAGCAGACACTTAAAAGCCAGAGAATTCTTTACAATTTATCTTTAAATGTCATAAACAAACGTGGCTTTGTTACTTGTCCTTTCATAGATTTAATCTAAAGTGTTTTTTTTTTTTATTTTTTTCAGTGAATCTAGTCTTGATCAATTACAACCAATCTGTAATTGCAATCATTTATTCAAAGCTTCTGGGTTATTAGAGGGTAGGTTATCATGTAATCCAGAATCTTCCCTGTAATTCTGACCTTAACCCTTAGCATTCAAGAAGGCTATACTTCAATGGTAATAGTGCCAGTAGGGTCTCCTGGAAATGGAAGACTTTCATCCATTTTCCCAAATCATTTGCTCTTCTTTTGAAATGCAAATAGACCAGGGGACAAAAATATTTTTTTTCTAAAGTCTTAGCTTTTAGACAAGGATTTGTTGAGCTGATTTTACTTGAAAGTCATTGTTGTGGAAAAGAAGAGATGGAATTCAAATTTCAGGCCTTCTGTATACTTAACACAGTGCTGTCAGTAATGTGTTTAGCCTGAATTACTATATTCATATGGCCAAACATTATTATTCTCAAGTCAGTGTTTCCCCCAAATTTTGATTACGGAGGACATGTGTGAAAAATAAGTTGTAGCACTTCAGAGGAAGGAAGGGCTGGAAAAAAATTTAGGATAACTAGAGGAAAGTATACGAGACTTGAAGATGATGGAAGAATACTGTTCAAGGAACACCTGGATGTCTCAGTCTCTTAAGTATCCCACTCGTGATTTCAGTTCAGGTCATGATCTCAAGGTTTTTGAGATCGAGCCCTGTGTATAGCTCTGGGTTGACAGCATGGAGTCTGCTTGGGATTCTCTCTCTCTCTCTCTCTCTCAAAATAAATAAACATTTTTAAAAAGAATAATAGGGGCTCCCGGGTGGCTTAGTCGGTTAAGCGTCCGACTTTCGCTCAGGTCATGACCTCGCGGTTCGTGGGTTCGGGCCCCGCGTCGGGCTCTGTGCTGACTGCCAGCTCAGAGCCTGGAGCCTGTTTCAAAGTCTGTCACTCTCTCTCTCTGACCCTCCCCTGCTCATGCTGTCTCTCTCTCTCCTAGAAATAAATAAAATATTAAAAAAAATAAAAATAAATAAATAAAAAAGAATAATAGTCTAGAGTGATTAGTAGGAGAAGAGAAAGGAAGATGTTAAAGGGAGACTTTTGAATACTATTTTAGCAAGACTTCTGTGTCTCTTAGACTATAAATTGTGCAAAGGCATATCTGTTTGTCCTTTTGTGTATCTCCTCCAAAAGATTATGAGGGCCGATTACATTTATGAAACATTTGTTGAATGGAAAAGTTGGCAGACATCCATTCAAATGATAAATAACTGCTGTTTTTGTATCAATTTCTACTTATATTTAAGTGACTGGAGACTAGCATTTTACACTGCACCCCCACCTTGGCAAGTCCAACTCACAAACACAATTTGTTTAAACAATATCTAGTTTAATTTTCTATTTTACATAAAGGCTTTGAGAAGGAGCATGGCAGTCTCTGGTTCACCTCAGTCTTTGGTACTCGTTGCTGCCTAATACTTAGGCTGCATCACTCCTTTAAATTACTTGTGTTGACCTAAAGATGGTTGAACTTGTGAGCCTGTCAGATACATTTTGTCCTCATTTCAGATCTTTGCTTCAGAATTGTTCTTATTTGTCTTGCCCCTTTCCCTATATTCCTTCCAGTTTCCTCCTTTCATTTATTTTACATCATTGTTGACCACTTACTAGATAGCAGACCCTGTGGTAGAAAATATTATCAAAACAAAATACACTTTCCTTATTCAGGGAGAGTTTACAGTACAGTTGGAGAGATGGACAAGTTAGTAATATATTATATGTAGCATGAATAGAATTATGAATAGCATGCCATAGAAATATATAGCTACCAATTCCCTTTAGCTGTTTTATTTTCTTCTTTTTAATGTTTATTTTTGAGAAAGAGAGACAGACAGACAAACAGACACAGAGACAGAGCATGAGCATGAGCAAGGGAGGGGCACAGAGAGAGAGAGAGATGGAGACCCAGAAGCTGCAACTCCAGGCTCTGACCAGTCAGCACAGAGCCCTACACGGGGCTTGAACTCAGAAGCCATGAGATCATGACCTGAGCCAAAGTTGGATGTTTAACCAACTGAACCATTCAGGTGCCTGTTTTATTTTCTTCTTTATCTCTTTTCTTTGTCCTTAGAGCATTCTTATTTATTTTAAGGTAAGCAGTATTTTTTAAGTTTTTTTAAAATTTTTATTTGATGGGGGTGGGGGGGACCAGAAAGAGAGAATACCAAGCAGGTTTAGCACTGTCAGCACAGAGCCCATTGTGGGGCTTGACCTCACGAACTGTGAGATCATGGCCTCAGCTGAGATCAAGAGTGGGATGCTTAACCAACTGAGCCACCCAGGTGTCTTGGAGCTAAGAAATATTTTGAACTCAGAATTGAGGCAAAAAGCTGAGTGAAAATTTCTGCTCATCCAATATGGAGGAAAGTTGACCATCTAGCCATTCACCCATTCTTGCATAATAATGTCATGAGAGACACATTGACTTTGAGATATAACATAGGTTTCAACGATGATTCTGTCAATTAATAATTTGTACATATTATTTAAACTCTCTGAACTTGAATTTTTTAATTTTAAAATGAGGATAATGATACCTATCATATTTGAGTTGTTAAGGGATTCAATATAAAAGTCTAAAGCATGTTGCACAATGCTTAATACTTGGTAAGTAATCAATACTAATAGGTTTTGTTATTCACTTATTCAACATATTATTACGTATTTATTATGTGTATATATTATGTGAATCTACTATAACTCATTCATGCCTCTAAGTTCTGAGCAAGTAAGGAACAGCCCCTGACATCTTTATCTAGTAGACACTACTTACTTTAAGACAGATAACTAAAATTACTATTTTAGGATTTGATCATAAGATAAAAGTTATTCTGTAAGAAAATAAAATTAGATCATATTTACTTAATCATTACTATAGGGATGAAAAATAACTTAATTGTTGTAAGGTTAGTATTTTCCAAATCTAAAAATTTAAATGGAAGCTTTAAATTTGTTAAAGATGTAACACAAATAGATTTCAGTAAACCCCAAAGTTTCATACTTTGTCTATGACTTTGGGGAGGCAGGCTGGTCCAGTGTTTAAGAGCACAGGCTCTAAAGCCAGATGTCCAAGTTTGAAGCTTACTCTTGCATTTTATTAGTTATATGACCTTAGGCAATTTCCACAATCTCTTTGAACTAATTTTTATCATCTGTAAAATGAGGAGGGAAATGATACCTACGTTTTAGGATTATTTTGAGAATTAAATAAGGTAATATATGTAAAGTACTTAGAATAATGGTATATAAGTGCTATATAAGCATTAGCTGCTATTGTTGGTTATGTTAAAAATATAAGTCATGACTACATTAAAACCACATCTCTGTGATAAGCATCTGATGTAAAAGTGGAGAAAATAGGAATCTTTTCTGTTACTATATTTTTCTATGATTATTATTTTTTTTTAATTTAATGTTTATTTATTTTTGAGAGAGAAAGAGAGACAGATAGAGTGCAAGCTGGGGAGGGGCAGAGAGAGAGGGAGACACAAGAATCTGAAACAGGCTCCAGACTCCGAGCTGTCAGCACAGAGCCCCACGCGGCCCTAACCCGCAAACGGTAATATCGTGACCTGAGCCGAAGTCTGATGCCCAAGTGACTGAGCCACCAGGTGCCTCTCTATGATTATTTTTATTGGAGAGCAAATGGACTTCTGGGGCAGGGGCAGAAAGATACAGGTAATCTTCTTTTAAAATAGGAAAAATACTAAGAGGGTATCTGGTCCAAAGATGGTGACAAGTTCCAGTGAAGGGATGGTCTAAAGGAGTAGGCAGGAGAAAAGAAGAAATGCTTAGGTGATAGGTAAGCCTTGGCAGGGTTTTATAGGATTTCGACAGCCAAAAGAAACTGTGCAACACACCTAGAAATAAGTACCTAAGATGAATTTTACTCTCTTCAAAAATTTTTCAGGGAAACAATAGGCATTTAGTACAAGAATTTTGTTATTCATTCATTCAATATACTAAATATTATTTATTAGAACAAAGCCTCTGGACTTAAAAGGGTTCTAGAAAATCACTGTGTGTTAAAATTAGGTCTTTATGATAGACATAGATTCATTTTTATTTTCTTTCCAACTTATGTTCTGACTTGATTGGTGCTTTCTCTAAAACTGCTATAAACTGAAAAAGATGATTTATATAATCTAAAAGCAGCTTACAATGCTACTTTTCAAATGAAAATATATATTAATCGCTAGATCTGAAATTGTGTTAGATGCTCAATACTTATTTTTTTTCACAGTTGAAAGAAGATAGCAAAGATGATTCTCCAAATGATACAATTTACATGTCATATTGTCAAACTGCCAACATATTTTTCATTAGGTTTTTATGATAGAAATCATCGTTCCAGAGAACCTAAAATGTCCCTTCATTCCTCTTTGGTAGAAAAAATTCACTTGTAACAAGGTTTCCCTATTGCTGTTTTTCTAGGATTTCTAGTAACGTTGTTAAATCTTACTACATTCATTTTCAAAACAAAAGAGATGGATTAATCTATTTTAACCAAGGCTAGTATGACCGCAGCTGACATCTATCAGTCTGTATGACTTAACACCAATATACTTTAGTTTTTCTTAAAGGAAAAAAAAATCTAAACACAGTTAATTTGGTTGAGGATAATATATAGAAGGATGTTTTTTGTACTTATAATAAATGTTAATATTTGACCTAAAGATCAGAGAAAACGACGTTTTTATATAACACAAAATTATGCTATAAAACTCTCGATGCTTCAAGATGTACCCTTGTAAATAACAATATGTTTTAAATATAAAACAGACATGTAATAATAGCACATGCAGCTATATTGGTTACCTAACAAATGAAATACACATCAGTTGCTAGGCTTTGGCTAGAAAGGTAAGAAAGAGTTCAGTTGGTTCATGGATATGAATTTATGGAAGTTGTAAATTTTCTTACTTTTCTCCAGAACATAAAAAGTAAATTGTGACTCTAAAAACTAAATTTTATGAGTTTATTATTTTTTAATGTTTTATTTATTTCTGAAAGAGAAAGAGAGACAATGTGAGCAGAGGAGGGTCAGAGAGAGAGGGAGACACAGAATCTGAAACAGGTTCCAGGCTCAGAGTCTGAGCTAGCTGTCAGAGCAGAGTCCAACACAGAGCTTGAACCCACAAACTGTGGGATCATGACCTGAGCTGAAGTCGGACGCTTAACCGACTGAGCCACCCAGGCGCCCCTTTTTGAGTTTATTTTAATTCCTTAATAATTCCTGTCTCCACCACAATCCTTGTTTAGGTTTGTACTATTTTTCATTTTGCTTATAATTATTGTCATGGGAACAAGTTAATACAAATTATAACTTTTGTGGTCACGTCACGAATTTTGCCTTAAAAATGAAATTGTTTCAGTATTGACTATATACTCTATGCTATACTTATTTCCACAACTTTTATTTTATTACTGGAAGTTTGCACCTTTCAATCTCTTTAGCCAATTTTGCCCACACCTCCCTCCCCACACCTCCCACCTGACAACCACCAGTTTGTTCTCTGTATTTAAGAAGGACCTTTAATTTAATTTAATTTAATTTAATTTAATTTAATTTAATTATTGTATTTCATTCATTCATTATTTTAAATTCCAGTTTAATTAGCAAACAGTGTTATATTTGGTTTGGCTGTACAATATAATTTTTCCACAATTCCATGCATCACCCAGTTCTCCACAAGTGCATTTCTTTATCCCTATCACCTATTTTGCCCATACTCTTGTTCTGTCTTCTAGTAGCTATCAATTTGTGTTCTATAGTTGAGAGTCTGTTTCATGGTTTTCACTCTCTCTGTCTCTCTCTTTCTCCCTTTTAATTTGCTCATTTGTTTTGTTTCTAAGATGACACATGTGGGTGAAATTGTGTGACGTTTGTCTTTCTCTCACTTATTTAGCTTTACATAATACTATCCAACTCTCCTCAATATTAATGGTCCCGTAAACTTGATTTCCACTCCAACTTAATTGGCATCCTCATGGTCACTCCTTAGATGTTGTTCTTTCTTAGAACTGGCCCACCTCTATTATACTTTTTTTATTATAACCTCCTTGTTATTCTGTGCATTTTTGTTTAATATGTTTTTGTGGCTATGTTATCAGTAAACATAAGTTCAGTTTTTTTAAATGTTTGATAAATGTTCTTTTATGATGGCATAGTGCCCTTCTTTATTCCAAATAATGCTTGTGGTATTCAGGTATATTTTGCTTGATATTAATACAAATACACAAATACAAATACAAGGGAAAAAAGAATGAAATTTTTTCCCACTTCTTTCATGTTGCAATGTTTATTACCAGAATGAGATACAATAAATGTAATACTCAATTCTGTCTGTTAAATATTATGAACATTGCATAAACTCATAAAAATATACTTTAAAATTTTCAGTATTTTGCAGTTTGATTGATTTCCCATACTGCTTCATCCCTACAATTTACCAAGACTGTAAACAGAAAAAATAAGAATGGAAGGTGAATAAAACTTCACAAATTCTGAAACTGTCAAATATATTCATCTAGAATATATATGGTTTCACAATTTCAGGGAAACCTTGGAGTTTTAGAAATGTGTTTAGGAATAAGATAATATGAATCTTTTTTAAGTGATGGTGAGCACAAAGGAGATATTGACCCCTCTTTTCTAGGAAGTTTTACATTATTATAGTAGAGTTATTTTTAATTATCTTAATATTGGGAATAAGACATTTTAATGGTTAAAATCCTTAAGCCAAGAGAATAGCCATATTACCTGCCTATGATTGAGGTTAGGAAATTCATTGACATCCCTGTGTATCAGCAATTTTCAGTTGGTATGACAAGACACTGTTATGTTTCAATGTGTTGTGAGGTGTGTCACAAAGAATCTGTTACTAATGGTAGTTATAATATCAAAGTGTGTGAATTATTTGCATTTTTCAGAAAAATGAAAACAAATTAAAGGTTATCCTGATGATATCATTATCAAGATCCTGCATTACAGTTAATGTCCGCGGAATTACAAACAATCCTGGGAAAAATCATCAAGTGTGTTGTTCATATAAATGTCAACTGTCATATATATTGCAATGTGAGTGAGGAGGGATATGAAGTCTTGCAGTAGACAACTCTAAAAAAGGGAATTTGTTTTTAAGTTTGTTTAGATAAATTTAAATCATATTGCAATGTTCCTTATAATGTAAAAAATAGGAAAGGAGGAGAAATGTACAGATAAATAAAAGACTAATATCAACTGAGTACTTACTATGTGTCAAGCACTAAGTTATGCATTCTGCATAACTTATATTTTTAATTTTCATTACCATGTTAGACAGGTTCAATTATTATTTGCCCCATTTTACATATGAGAAAATTAGACACAGAAGTTAAAGAACTTGGTCAATTTCTCACAGGTAGTTAAGATACACACCTGTTATTCAAAGCCATGTCAAAATCCAGAGTACACAAAATAAATCGCTTAAACTCTACTGATTTTTAAATTCTTTGATGTGAAAGAATCTCAATTAATGTTTTTGTTGAGTTAGTTAGTTGTTTTCAAATTATTAAAATTATATCTCCACAAGAAGTTCATACATAGCTTTGAGAAATTATTCCTTGGGTACTCATTTAACTATGTTGCCTTTCCCTAGGTTGAAGCTGGGACTGTCAGTCATCTCAGCCAGGAGCAGACTGTAAACCAACCAGACAACATCTGAGGTGGATAACCAGGGTATCCAGATTCAGACTATGGGTTTTAAGGTTCTATATGCACCAGAGATAGAAGATTATTTATAGTTCAAGAAGTCGAAACAGGCTGGTTTTATTCAGACATTGCTTCCCCCAACACCTCCCTCTCCCTGCAGAAAAGAAAAACCTAGAAAAATGAAAGGTAAACATTTAGAATCATTAAAATTACTGAATGACAGGAAAATAATTAGTACCAGCTCTTTTTTTGTTAAAATTGTGCCTTAATTTTTGAAATGAAAAGTTTTATGGAGATTATTATAGATGTACAAAAGTTGTAATGAATAGTATGGAAATAGTTAAGTACTTTTACCTTTTTTCACCCAATGATAACATCTTGCAAATCTATACTATAAAATCACGGCAAAGATATTGACACATTTACATCTGGGATGAGTTTGACAAACTCAAAATATATTTAGCATTTACTCAGTCAATAAGGGTCCCATTTGAGTGCCTGCTTGTTATTGTACTTATGTGACTCTGCCCAATGTTTATCTCCATTTCCTGAAACCATGACTGACAACAGTGACAATTTGTCCTAGAAGGCTTAGGGAGGAAGACGGCAGAGTCATGAGATTGTCCATTGTGTTTCTAGTCCTTTTCTCTAAGATAAGCTTGCTCCTGCCTCCCATTACTCTGTGCTTATTTAAGAGCCCAAAGACAGACTCATTAAGAATGATTTTCTTATTCTTCTGATTATTTATTTTATTAGTGTTAAGGAACATATTTCACACTGACTGTAGTTCCGAAAAGATAATTGGAAATACTGAAATAGTGGTACAAGCCTCACTTTGTTGAACGCATTGCAAGAGGTAGAATACATAAAGAAAAGAAAATAAAAAAAGAAGACAGAATGCATTCCAAACTTCCTGAGTTTTTGTTAGAGAATTAGGTTTCTTCAAACTCTGAAAAGTATCCTACGAAGTCAACTAAATAGCCAAACTTTAAACATTAATGTCATTTCTCCCACATGTTTCTGAATTCATAGAAATAATTTAATCCATTGCTAATCAGCAGAAACCCACTACAGAAGACTTCGATAAGCTTGCCTTTTAGCTGAGAATAACTTGACTTTTTTTTAAAAAAGGGGAGTTGCCAGGCTTTGGGGATTTTTCCTTTTCTTGTTTAAATCACAATACCCTTAAATTTCGCAACAGGAATTTCTGATCTACAAATGTATTTTTTCATGCTCTTCATTGCCCTGTGGTTTTACCATGTTATAAAGCTCATACAATTAAATTCATAGTGGGAGCAGAACAATCACAGAGAATCGTGGTGATTTGAAGTATGATTCTCAGCACCTGCTGGTGAAGTTTCACTTCTCTTTAACTCAAACACAATTTACTAGTTGCAGAACTGTAGGATAATCTCCAAAGGACAAACAGATGAAAATAAGGGGAGATAAATATTTCATATTGCTCATTTTGCCAGACATTTATCCTAAGTTTTCAAAATGTAGAGAGGAGAAACAAGAAATGAGTTTTAGAAATGTGCAATGAGTTTATCTTTCTATACCCTATCTCTTTTTAAAAATGTCCTTACAAGGGCACGTGGGTAGCTCAGTTGGTTGGACATCAGACTTCAGCTCAGGTAATGATCTCATGGCTCCTGGGTTAAAGCCCCACTGTGGGCTCTGTGCTGACAGCTCAGAGCCTGAATCCTGCTTTGGATTTTGTGTCTCCCACTCTCTGCTCCTCCACTGCTGGTGTTCCTTCTATGGCTCTGTCTCTCTCTGTCTCTGATATGATTCAATCTCATCATAACTAGATACAGTTTTAGGAATTTGCAAATAATGCGATGACTTTCATTTTTTTATACATGTAAGTCAACTAACACATCTACCTGAGGTTCAACAAAGATGCACAATATTATCAAAGTAGCATAAACAAATGTGCTTAAATATGAGCGCTTATTATTAAAAAGTAACAACACAAATACAGAACAGTGGCACCTAATTCAGTCATAATATCACCAACGTCCTCCAACTTTCATTTAATTAACAGTTGTGCACATTTTTATCTTAGTTCTATTTTCCCTAGGGATTGTTAGCTCCTTAGAGCAAGCTCCATACTTTACTACACGCCCTTCACACTCCAAGCTAATAATGCTTTGAAAATAGAATGCCCTCAATAAATATACTTGTTAAATTAGATGTTGTAGCTATTTTTATTCTACCAACTTACATGTAAAATATGAATATATTTATTTGGCAAAAAATACTGAGTTTTGAAATTCATATGTTTGTATGTGGAAAGGTGAAGAATAGCTTTAAGGTATTATTATGCTACCCCATTCTTGTCACTTTTTAATTTGAAATTGAGTTTTGAGTAGGGACTTCACAATTCTGACAGCCAGAGGCGTGGGATAGGGTCAGGGGAAGCACAAAGAGATTAGATCAACAAATATTTTCCATAAATACCCAGGTTCATTGCAGGTAGGTTGATTTTTATATGTGTTTCCCAGAATTTTTTTAAGTTTTTGCATACTACTATCAGAAGGTAATGATAGTATAGTTTGCACTGCTTTCACTGAAGAGAAGTTGCCGCTTGTATCACATATTCTATAGTCAAAAGAGTTAAAAGTGAGCAAGAAATAAATTGCTCTTTATTAAAGTACTAAGGGTCTCTGTACTGAAAACCCATTTACCTTAATACATTCAAAACATACCAAATCCACCCCCTTCAACTGAACAGCTTATTCATTTCCACAAAATACAAACTGGGTGCTGTTACTGGGGTGTGGGGAAGTTACTTGCATGGTGATTATTAGCTTAAGAACAGTTTCAATGGTTACTTTTAAAACAATTAGTCCAAAGGGTGTGCTGTCTGTATGTGTGTGTGTGTATAATAAGAAAAAGCCAAGAGACTGTAAGTTATTTTTTTCCACTTAAGTTTTTTTTCTACAGATGTTCATCACAATTTTAACTTAAAATCTTAAGTACAATTAATTTTGAGTATCACTGATTTTTCATTTACCAAATAATACTTTTCTCCAAAAGGCTCAAAGATAAATTTAACCAACAGTTACCGAATTTATGTTAATTCTTCTTTTTTTTTTTTTGGTCTTTTTTCTTCCATATGACATGAATTTAAAATGTAAGACTTTATTCCTTTGCAAAAAGATACCATGTACATTCATATTCTCACCCAGCAATGAATGAGACCCATAGCATATACTGACTGCCCTTCAACTGTGCACAGAACTCCTATTGATATTAATGAGTTTTTGCCTCGGCTGAGTATGGTCATTTTATGTGGCCTGAAGTGGCATTTTGTTGTGATTTGCATTTTGGTTGTTGCAGAGTATATTGTATACATCATTTCTAAATTGCCTAGGGATCTTTAAGGAGGAAAAGTAGTGCATAAATTGAAAATATTATTCCCTTTATTTAAGTTCTTCTATGTGAAAGTTCTCTAAGTCATGCATAAATACAGTACAAAGTACAAATCAGATACACAGGGAAAGCTCCAAAAATAAAATTATTTTAAATCAGCAATTTAAAAATTATCCACTTGTAGACATACTTGTCATCCATTGAAAACAAAACTAGTTAGTTTTCTAATTCAGCAGAAGATATCAAACCAGTACATGCAGAAGCAGAGCACTGAGGGGGTGGAAAAAAACTTCCACTGTAGTTAAGAGACTGGAGCTCTCACTGTGAGCAGTAGGCCCTTTGTCCTGCAACTGTTTCCATACTAGCTTCCTTAGATCTGTCCTGAAGGAGGCCAGTGGAGCTTTATCCATGGACAGTGATGGAGAGAAGACTTGAGGTGGATGAAAGAGCTACTTTGAAATATTACTTTAGTTTTAGCTTTAATATAAAATATAAGGAAGTTTGGATTTTCTCTGCCAGGATATAATGTAGAACATGATGGTGAATACGGGAAATAAGTTTTCTAGAATTTCAACCATTCTCACCCCAAAGGCTCAGAATTCAAAATTTTAGGTTTAAACATACTCAGCTCCTCTTCTTATGGTATAAAATAATTCATTTGTAGAAAAATCACTGTTTGCTGTTGAACAAGTCAACCCTTATCCCTTAAGAGTGGCTATTGTACATTGTTTTGAACACAGTCCCTGATTATGCCAATAAATCTCACACATCTGACTTTTTCTGTTATTTTTCTAGGCCTCCACAAGTTCAAGACAGACTTCTGATTTTGAATCTGACCTTTTCTACATATGTATATATTTGTGCTCCTGTGGCAATAAAGAATAAAAAAAAAACAGATGTTAATAAAACATGAATACTACCAACACCTCTGCAGGTACACTGTGGATAATAAAACATTAAGAAAAAGTATATTCTTCCATGCAGTGAATCTACTCAGCTATTTTTTCTGCAGTTTGAGATCATGTGCCATGTGAAGCCCAATTAAGAACTGCCCCTGATACATAGCCTTGTATTTTCTGTGCTTTAAAAATATGATATCAAGCGGTGATCTTAGCAGGTGGTGTGTCTGGTTTTCTGTGTTCAGATTGCAAGTATTATGGAAGGTAAAGTCTTTTACCAGATATAACTTCCATGAAACAAACCACTCTTTAATATTAGTCTGGGGGGATATGAGTACTTACTTTATTAGTACACTTTATAGCAGGCTTTTCCATATCTGTGAAAGGGGAACAGAGCAAAGGCTTGTCTCCAGGCTGGTCAGATCAGTCATATTATAATGAGATTCCCTAGTATGTCAAAAATAATTGGAAAAGATGAGAAGATGAAAAATGTTTACATGCCCCCCTCTTCCTCCCAAGAATCAATGCTGATATAACAGACGTTGTTTACAAGATGACAATGCAAGCAGTCAATACAGTGTGTGGGTGTCAGAATTTGGGAGAAGATCACTCAAACTAGCTTTTTTGACATATAGATTAAAAAAGAGTTTGATAGAATGACTTCTTTGTCTTTTCAATTGGCTATACCAGAATAGTGTGGAAACAGTTTGAGTAGCTGGAGAGATGAAAAGACACACCTAATGAGTTGGTCAATGAGTTCATCTCTTTCTTGCCTTTGAGGACAGCCTGCTTTCTGTTACATCATCCTGTCTGTATACAAGTGTGAGTATAGAAGGAGGGGGAGGTAGGAGGGAGCAAGTTACAGTTGTGAGTATGTATCTACATACATACATTAAATACTGCAGAGTTTCACCCAAAAGCCAGCTATCTCGGGGTTCTCTCCTTTAGAGAGTGCAGCCACCTCATAATAAAGCTCTTTTGATAGTTGAGCAAACAAGCCCCCTTGGAAGACATCCAAAATGAACCCATCTTATACTAAATCCTCCTTGATAACAAATACTGTTGTAAAGGGAATCCAGGGATCTAGCTAGTAAGTTAGATAATGTGTGAATAGGTATAAGTTCTATTCTCATATTTATGAAAGAAAGCATAGTGATCTAATGTATTTTTTAACTGGAAGACACAAGGGTTTAATTTTGTGGATTCTGTTTATAGAAACAATAATCTAGGTTCATGCATATGATACTCCCTACCCCTACCTTTTTAGAGGTACCAGAAGTTGACTGGATTTTGTTTGCAAGACTGTATTCTTTTAAAAAATTCCCTAATTTTAGAAATGCTCTACCAGCAGTGCTCTTAAGAAAAGGTACTTTTATTTCATCTTACTTTTTAAAACACATTTTATTTCAAATATGTTTTATATTCACTTTTCCTAATGCTTTAAAAATTAGCATCTGTAAATGAGTATGTTGAGGGATATTACTATTTTTAAAACTACTATTTGGTGGCATGTATAAAGAATGTTCTATCCTTTTATTTTACAGAATGGATTAGGTCAAATGATATCAATTTACATGGTAGTGTTTTGCATCATTAATTTTTCTTCATTTAAAATCTTTCTGAAAGAGCCACATTTTTGGATTTTTAAGTGTAAATTCATAGAAATAATTTCCACAATTGTGAGGTTCCACATGTTTTTAAAAATATGACAGGTGAAAAAATACAGAAATTTATGTTTCTATTTAAAACCTACAGGCAATTAAAGCAACAGTAGCATCCTGACTTGGGAGCAAGGAAAATATCTGAATGATAAATATTTCCAAGGGAAAAGTGTTTGATTTTATTGAAGACAAACAGCTCACGTACTAATGCAGGCAATAGTTTCCACTACCTTTCTCTTTTTAAAGATAAGAAACCTATTCCCAGGATTAATATATGCTAATATATTAATATCATATTAATATTCCAGGAAGATATATGCTAATATTATATATATTATATGTATAATATATATATTAGTAATCTATTTACCATTTGTTATGTATACAAAAAGCCAAGCCCTTATACACAATCAATGTCTACATACAAACATATACTTGATTCACATATTTGACTTTGTTTAAATATCTGTAGCATCTAAATACTTGGTCTTTTCATATCCCATCCACTCCACACTCACCCTTTCCACAATCTCTTCATTTTCTATCGCTTTGATCAAGTGATAAGGATAGTAATTACCTTTACCTATTAAACATTATTCTTTTTGAACTCATCAATTATTATTGGAAAGAAAGCCACTGCAATGAAGGCCTAAGAGAAACTGAGGTCAAAGCTGCTTTCCCTACAAAGACTTTGGTTGGGAATGGGTTGGTAGCAACCTCAATACAAAGAAAGTCCCAGGCAGAGGCTCCAACATCCCCTGAATTTTAATGAAAGTGTTATGTTAATGCTATAACAGGGCTGATAAAGAGATCATCATGAAAGCCAAATAGGCCTTGGTTATATAAGAGAACAAAAAGAGGAAGTAAAGGAAACAAGTCTCTCAAATATGTATAAAATATATTTATCAATAATACATAGTAAAAATATTGATAGTACAGATGTATAGATCTAAAAATTTATATAAGTATGTCATAAAATATCTGCTTAGGGCCCCATTAAAAAACTTTAGAATATATCACTAGTTGGTTTCTGTGTACTTTAATGCGAAAAGCTATAACCTTTTAATCAATTCCAAAATCATATAGGATATTGAAAGTGAAAGAGGTTGATTTGTATAAACATAAAGAGAACCAACAGGTTTAAGACTATATGTTTTGTGATTGTAGATACATCTCTATGAAATCAGTATTGTTTATGAATATATGCCTATGGGTATACAAAGAACATGTAGCATATTTCATACACAAACTCGCATGTGCATTGTGCACCATGCAACTATAATAATTAGGAAATATAAAAATGCAGGGCATTACATGTGATAATTATTACTTATTAAAGTGATTAAGTAATTTTGCTTTGTCTAACAAAAAAACATTTCAGAATATGAGTTGAGAAGGGTTTTGCTTTTGGAGAGTTGTAGTTAAATGTCCTGTTTATTGCTTGATATGAATCTACTAAAACAAAAAGTTGGACAAGTCTTTCATGTACATACAAAATCTTATAACAAAACTGCTTCTGATTTAGTAAATTACTCCTCAGTGATTACTTCACTACAGGTAATTGTCCCTTATTTTATGGAGGGCCTTGTGGCAAAATAATAGAGGTGAAATGTTTTGTGAGAGTGAGAAGAGTAATAAATTGAACTTTACTTCCAATGTCTCTGTGTAATAATTTTTTCTTCCCCCCAAAGTCATATAAGAATGAACAGAATTCAGCATTAGTGGGTGACACTATGTCAACAACAGTTTATTGGATTTTCTGGGCCCAGAGGAAGAAGACCACTTCTTACATTTAGTCATCTTTTCATCCTTCATCAGGCAAATAAGGGCTCATCTACCAGAAGGGTATTGGTCCCTAACCAGAAGAGGGGTGGTTGCATGGAAGCAAGAGGAAAGCCTCATTGAAGGTCTGGGTCCAGTTTCAGGAGGGTCAGTTTTAGAGAAAGGCCTGTCTGCTGGACTAGAGACAGATACACTACGTTCGGAGAACATTAATAATATTGCAACTCCTGAAATAACCCCCCTATCCAACAGGGTTTCCCCAGGCCATTTCCCATTATTTGGGGTGTGTTTTGTGTGATCATGGGCATGTGTGTGATAATAAGCCACGCTGTGTATGCGAGCATATATAAGGCCAAAAGTCAGAGGGATAGAATCAAGAATCAAAACAATGACTAACCTGAAGCAGAGCAGATGCGCTGCTCACCAGGAATGTGCGTCTATTTAAATGCTTCACTTCACACACTACACAATAAAGAAAGGAAGAAAGAAAAAAAAAACACAACGATATTTTTGGAAAAATGTTTTATTTAAATGTTTTATTTTAAATCTTTTACAACGATAAAATATTATGTCAATATAAACCCCTCGACTAAAACTGTTCACATCAAATATTACAGCGAATTGTTTTCTTTTTTGACACCCAACTCATCTTTGAGTTTTCTTTTAAACATAATGCAGAATTTATTGAAAATAAATAATTGCTGGCAACTGCAATAGGCAATTTGAATAAAATAGTTGAAAAAGCAACTCTTAATGAAAATAGTGTTTATTATACATCAGTTACTAAATGAATAAACTAAATGATTTTTCTTTAAATTAATAACTTCAAAAACGCTTAATATACAAAACTGTACAATTATAAAGTCGGCAGAAATATTTGGGTTAACTCAGATGTGAACCATAGCACTTAACTGCAAAGAAAAAAATTCGAAACCAAAAAAGTATAACAGTTGTAAAACAGGAACTCAGTGTGGGAAAACAAAACAAACAAAAAATTTCCAGAACGAAAACCCAACTACCAACAGAATGCAGAGGCTTGACAAAAAAGAGAAAGGGTCCGGGATTTGAATTAACTGCATGTTCTTCAATCTGCAGCTGGGGGAGACACTATGTGGTGGACCAGAGGCCTGGCAGCCTGTACTAGCGCATCCTTCACAAGGATCCGTAGGCTTTTTGGTCCTTAGGTAGTTTGAAGCTTTGTCTATGGAAGCTGCACCTATAGGCTGCATCGGGCAGCCACCCCAGGAGTGCGGAGCCCCCAGCCAGGTCCCACGGGCTGTGTCTGGCTGTTGGGTGCTTGGCCGGCCCTGTGCATGTGTGCTCATTGAGAATGAGGTGCCCTTAGACCTGGCGTGTAGACAGGAGAGCTAGCAATAAAGCCACAGCAACTGTATATTTTTTGGATCTCTACACAGCATAGCGAGATTTTATGTAGTTTTTGTTTTTGTAAGTAGTAATAGGATACACGCATCTATCTACTCACACAGCACGCGCACTCATGCAAACACACGCAGACATACACACAGATTATAAAACTAAAACAAAAACAAACCAGAAACCCAGCCGCTGGGACTCTCGCTATCTAGCTTGATGATCGCTGTGGGCTTCTACCAGCTGTGCTTGTCAGGGGCGCGCGGAGAAGGCTTCCCGTGAGCCCACTCTGATACAGCGGTATGTATATATCGAAGAGGAGGTGGTACGAAGCTAGACCAGAATCCCCATGACCTTTGCCAATCATTTCATTGTCATTCTGCACGGAGCAGAGAGTACCTGTCCACCACCCCACTCACCACCCCTCCCCGACGGTTTCTCATTCAGGGAGCGGGCATTGAACTGAAGGTGAACCGAATTGGGAGGCACTGAGTCTGTAGTCGCCAGCGTCTCCGGATCGTCGCCTCTGGTGAAAATCAAACGTGTGTGAAAGCAAAGTCCTTCGCCTAAGAAAGCAGAAGTGGGGTCGCGCTGGCAGTCCTGGTGAGGCATGGGCCCATAGGGAGTTCTGAGTGCAGGCATTCCGGACTTCAGTAGGTGCGGAGGCCTCTTAGCACCTCAGGCTGACCTCTTTTGCCGGGCGCCACAGCCAAATCCTTTTCTGGCACACGGATCTGCATTTTAGAAGCCTGCGAGTGCTCCACAGATCCGGGAAAGAGGGCAGAAAGCTTCAAAATAGCCTCTCCTACTTCGTTGTAGTTTGAAAACCCAATATGCTTGCCTATTCTGCCTATCCCGGCACTCTGCCTTCCGAAAAATTACTTATATGTCTCTAATACCATCATCAACAACTGTCTACATTATAACTCTCCTCTCCATATAGATTTAGGATAGAGGGTGGATGGACGGACGGGTGGGCATCTCTTCGCCTCCTCCTTCCAATCTCCCCCCCCTTTTTGAAGCAATTAGAACATCATCAGCTCAATGAAGGAATAATAATAATGTGAAGTGGCCGATCAGATACAAATTATCTCACAAATATTGTGTACAGCTTGTAGTAAAACACCGCAGACATTTAGAAACGCTCTAGAAGTTTTTAAAAATGCAAAACTAGTCTATTGTAAAACAGATTTCACCTGAAATACAGCTGCTATAACCAAGGCGCTGAAAGGTTATTCAGAGGCACACATCTGTCTTCCCAACCCCTCCCACATCCCTACCCTACCCCCACGTTACTCCACTCCCTGCTCTTTAAAGAGAGGAGCAACCAAACAAACCTTACTCAAAGTAAACAATATGTTTTGATATGCAGAAAAGGTTGGAGGAAACAGTCGCCCTGGCGCAGGGTATGTGAGGTCCCCTCCTGAACTGCTTAACGCTACTGTGTATCAGCGTTGAGAAGCCTGAATGCGTGTGTGAGTGTGTTTCCTTTCTTAATATAAGTTAGAATCCTCTATTAAAAAAAAAAAAAAAAAAGGAAGAAAGAAAACAGGTAAGAGACCGGCAGAAGAGCCCTATCTTTAAATCTAGATATTGCTATCTCTTTAGATAGGAATAATAAAGCTGAAGTGAAAGGAAGAGAGTGGGAGAGAGAGAAATCCGCGCTGCTCCCAGTGCGGCCGGCCTCTTCCTTGCTTCCTGCAGTCAGATATCGTGGCAGGGCGTGTCTGTTTTCACGGTGTGCGAATAAACCTCATGTGGCTGCTGATCTCCTGGTGGAGTCATTCTTTTCTCTTTTTGTCTTCGATTACAGAACCAGACACGCACCACTTCTTTCTCCAACTGGAGGCTGTCTGCCAGCGAGGAAATCTCCTGCGCCGCAGGCTTGGGACACTTGAGAAAATGCGTTTCCAGTACGCCCTTGACACTCACCTCGATGGAGGTTCGCTTCTTGCGCTTGCGACCCTGAGCGGCGATTTTGTCAATGCTGGTCGGGCTCCCTGTGGAAGAATCAGCCTCCTCCAGCCACTTGTTCAGCAGCGGCTTCAGCTTGCACATGTTCTTGAAGCTCAGCTGCAAGGCCTCGAACCGGCAGATAGTGGTCTGTGAGAACACGTTGCCGTACAGTGTGCCCAGCGCCAGCCCCACGTCGGCTTGCGTGAAGCCCAACTTGATTCTTCTTTGTTTGAACTGTTTGGCGAACTGTTCTAACTCATCCGAGGTTGGTGTCTCCTCATCCGAGTGGTCCTGGCAATGTTGCGAGCCTAAATCGCTGTGTTCTGGGGGATCCCGGAGCACCTGGTGTAGGCTCTGTGCGGAGGTGGAGGCTGGCGGTGGGGTAAGCCCTCCGTGCTCCAGCATGCCGCTCACTGTGAAGCCAGACTGTGGGTACACGTTAATTGCTTGACCGCTTGACGTGATAGACGGGTTTGGAGCTGGACTAGCCCCCCAGGCATTCGGATGGTTAGTGTGCGGAGAGTGATGGGCAACGTGCGATGAGCGGTGATGGATGATCGCACCCAACTGTAGGTCTTCGCGTCCAGGCTTCACGTCCTGCTGGTCCAGCGGGTTGGTGGCCAGTGTGGAAGACCATGGCCCTCCATCGCCTAGACTGGTCACCCAATGATGCCCGAGAGGATGCCCATTGCTAGGAACTCCCTGCAAGTAATCACTTTGGAGAAGTTTCTGAGGGTTTCGGAAAGGACTCCCCTGCTGCATGCTCGCAGAGTCAGCATGGACTAGGGAGCTGGAACTGAGAATGCTGTAGGGATTCGAGGCAGCTGTGGCCATGGTCGGTGAGGATCCTCTACTAGTTATAATGTGGCAAAGGAAGCTGCTTCAGCCTTTGACATCTACGGTGCGGGGGAGCCAAAGCCGGGAGAGCGAGTTACCGGCACGCGCTCTGGCCAATTGCAACACATCTTGGCCTGGCCAGCCACGGGCTTGGCCAATGACTGCACGGGAGGCTGGGCTAACTTTCCAAATTAAGCTGGCGTAGCAGTAGAATTTCAGTGAGATCGGAGCAGGAAGTAAATCTATCTTTCAGCTCCATTGGCTGCCTGGCTCTGAGTGGCAGCAGCTCATTTGATTAACCCTTTCCCCCCTCCCTCCCACCTCAGACTTCGTGGACTTTTGTAGTAGAAGGGGAAGTAAGAGAGGGGAGTGTGTTTTTGTGTGTTTGGGGCATGGGGGGAGTTGGATAGGGGGTGAAGTAGCAAACTGGTTTTAGAATTTCTTTTGTATTATTTAGATTAACCGAAATCGAAAAAATATATATGCTAGAAAGCGATGTAACTAGGTTAAATATCATCTAGATTTTAATATATTGGGATTTTTTAAAAATCAAATTCATTTAACATTCTGGGTTAGCTGTGTGCAGGGGACGGCAAAACGAAATCTTGCTACGAATTTTGAGCAAAGGGAATTAAAAACTATTTTGACTTGTTTTATTTATTTCATTTTATCATTTATGAGAAACTTGACACCAAGGTCAGAAAGCATCTAAGAAAGAGATGCCCAGCTTCTTCTGAAAAATTTGATTTAAGGCATGAAGAACTAGAAGATTCTGGGAAAATCTGTGATAAAAGTAAAATCTAATGTGATACTGGCAAAATTCATTTATTTTGAAGTTTGTTTTTCCAATCCAGTTGGTCAATTGGATGACTTGCTCTTTATTACTGTTCCATGTCAGCTGTTATCAGCGGTCCCACAACTTCTTTTGGAGGCATTGCTTGCTGAAATGGCAGCCCTCCTGCCCTCACACTCACACCAAAAACTCATAGGACCAACTTTAATTAGGTACATAGGGGAATGTTCATGACTACCGCGCCTGATGCTATTCCCTAGTAAAATTGTTTTTAACACGCACTTCTCCCCCTCCCCCTTCCAAACAAGCTGAAGTAAATAGGAATCCTGTAGTGTGCCCTGAAAAATTCAGAGTGAGAGAGAGAAGTGATGGTGGGGTGTTTGGCTTTAAGTACCACTCCCCCCAACACACATCCCCATTAGCTTCAGTTGCTTTCAGCTTGGTAGTACAGGACTGTTTTCACGTTTTGATTAGAGTAAAGGATGATAAGAAAGGCTTGTACTCCTAAGTTTTTATAAGTTAGGGAAAGGCAAGTACAGCTACTCCACATCCTTGCTCAAAGGCATTTTTTGTAATTGCTTGTAAGCTGAGTGGGGTGAAATGCAAAGATTTTAGATTTGCTCTGGCTGAGAAAAGGGAACAGGGAATAACCAGCTGGATTTCTGAAGTAAAACAAAACAAAACAAAACAAAACAAAAAACAAACAAACAACCCCCCAAAAAACCCAAAAACACTTCCATTGCATAATTGTGAAGGTAACCGAGATGCATAATTATATTTGCACTTACAGAAGACAGCATCAGAGTTCCTTTATTGGTTTGAAATTCCATTAAATATATTGCAAGAGCTCCTAGGTTTAGCTTGATTTAAATTTGCATACATTTTCATATATTTAGCAGAAATAAAAGAAGGCTTGCAGCTACCAGAAAGTCATTAAGGCATTAGTTTCTCTAAGAAGACAGATCTGAAGAAAATGCAAGAAAATGAGAAAAAAATAAAAACCAGGTGAGCTATTCTGCCATTCCTTTATATAGATAATATCAGCATCTATTTCCTGTGAAATGAATAATTTCTTATGAGAGCAGAGAGTGATAGGGGTTTATATTGTAAACCATGTACCCTATTTATAGGGGTAAATGTAAATTGTGTCTATTAAGCAGAAAAATCAGGGGTCTGGTTGATATCTTTTTATATCTTTCTCTGTCTCTTAAAAAAAACAGATAACCACTTAGTAGTTATTGGTAGAGATGATAATTTGCTATCTTCTCTTCATCCTTCTTATTGAAATTGTGGTTTCCTTTGCTGGCGTCCTGTTGTAAAGGTTCATCTGCTTTTAACCTAGAGATTTATTTTTCCTTTCCCTCTCTTCCTCTGCCCCTCTCCTCTCCTCCTCTCTCCTCTCTTCTCCTCCTCTCTCCTCTCCTCTCCTCCTCTCTCCTCTCCTCTCCTCCTCTCTCCTCTCCTCTCCTCCCCTCTCCTCTCCTCTCCTCCTCTCTCCTCTCCTCTCCTCCTCTCTCCTCTCCTCTCCTCCCCTCTCCTCTCCTCTCCTCTCCTCTCCCTCTCCTCTCCTCTTCTCAGAATGCCTCTTCTTTACTACCAACTGTGTGTATCTTCCTTTGTAAGAAGAATACAATCTCATTTGTACCCGAACTTTGGCTTCCTGAAGAAAAAAGTAATTGTTAAAATCAAACAAAAATAAAAGTTTCCAGGTGCTCTGTTAGGCTGCCTGTTTAAGGATCCATTTGCTAGTTTATGTCATGTCAGTTTAGAGATTAGAGGGAAACGCAATAAAAAAAACAACAACAACTATACAAGCAAAAAGATCAAGATCATTGCCATGTTGTTGTAATGCTGGGTTCCCCACCCCCACGGTCGCAGCTGTGTTTTGGTGAAAGAGTTACTAATCTTAGTCCGATCATTCAGGGGAGGTTAAGATAATTATCAATTTAGAAGGCTTTTGCATGGACAAAAAAAGGGGACCCCTTTCCAATTCTTGCCTGAATTCTTATAATCAACCTTGCTCTAGCCCTTGACCTCTACTCTTGGCAACCAATTTTGCCAGGCAAGGAAAAGGGGTTCAGACTATGCCCAAAGGCTGGGCAGGGGGTCGCTGCCAGGGAAGACAGACAGGTTTCTCACACCTTTGTTCTGTAGTCTTTTAATGTAAGAATAGCTTCTGACAGGAGCAAAAACCAAGGTAGCCAGCCTTTCTTTCTTTCTTTCTTTCTTTCTTTCTTTCTTTCTTTCTTTCTTTCTTTCTCTCTTAGTTTTTTTTCTTCTTTGCATTCTTCCCTCCTTCTTTCCTTCCTCCATTCCTTCCTTCCATCCCTCCAGCTTTCCTTTCTTCCTTCCTTTCTTGTTAAAAATTAATTCCCATTAAAATGGATACTGCCTAATTCAGGTGTGGTCCCATCCTCTAGCAGCTGTGATAGAATTTTATCTTGCATGTAAGATATTTAGTTTTCTGAGGAAAATATCTACATATAGTAAAATCTTCTTGCCACTCTGACTAATCTACTGGAGAGGTTTCCTTCACCCTCTCCTGTCAGTCTAACTTCCCAAGTGTAACAGATGCTGCTCTCAAGAGCTCCTTTCTGTGGCTTCTCTTTATTTAGCCTCGCATATTTCTCCCCATGATCTGGGTTTCCATAGAGAGAGGAATAAAAGGGGGGACCATGGTCACAAATCCCCTGCCCCATGCAAAATAAAAGAGCCTCATTCAATAGACGACCCCGTCTGGACATGGGAGAGAAACAAGTACATGTGAAGCTACTGTTGCAAAGAACTGGTAACTTAGTTTTCATAGACTGATTTTACTTTAAACTCAAAGTTACCACTGGTAACCTGCTCTCTTGGATGGTTGGACTAAATACGTAGCTTGGAATTCTTTTCATCCTGATCTTGAAGTCCACTAATAGGTCCTCAGATCTGATTTTCCTCCCCATCCCATAGCTATTGTTTGAATATAATAATAGTTGCCCCAACCCTAGCAGGTTGGGATAAGTAAAAGTCATCTTGGAGAGGAGACCAAGTTAAAAGTGGAGGAATAGTAATTTTATCAAGTCCACACACCTGCCTCCAGCCAGGTAGAACAGGTTTCAAACTCTTGCTAGGACAGCACATAGGACAAGCTTTATTCTTTCTTGGGTTGCCTTCCACCTGGAGTGGGTTTGCCACTCCACCCATCACTTTGCTTGCTTTCTAAGAGGGATATTCATTAGTTGCTGAAAGCAAGTCAGATTGGTCTGATTTATTCGTATGTTCATTCATTTATTTGTAACCTGCGGTTGTGATTCTCATTCCTCACAAATTTAAAGATACATAACAACTCCTGAATGTTTTCCCAGACATTCCCAGCCTCTTTGGAAGCAAGGAAGGACTCATAAAAGAAATTAGGCTGATCAATGTGGTTCAAGTTGCACTTCTGTGGAAGCATAGAAGCTTGTTTGCAGCTGAGCAGTCTGTGCCTAGTTTTGTTCAAATGGAAATTATGCCTCTTTTAGATTTCATATATGAGTATAGATTATGAAGCATTCTCATTATCTGTACCAATGGAGACGGGGAGGTGGTCTGTGGCTGATGAGAGTTGGGGTGGGGATCAGGAAAAAAGGCCAAAAGGCCAGATTTGAATGCGTGTAATACAGCATGAAGTTCTAGAGAGTAGGACATGGCACATAGGTATGACTTCAAGATTGAAAACTTAATCTTCAACACGAGTCCACTTTGGAAATAGGACTACTTAGACTGTGCTTGGTAGATACAAGTAAATATTTCACTTTTATAACCTGGGGGCTCATAAGGGAAGGGAAACAAATGGAAAGCTTCTTAAAGCAACAAGAAAATAAACCTTTTTCTTGGTGTCTGTACTTTGGGCTCATTAGAGGTTCTCAGTGTGAGACATAGCTGTTCTTCAGAACACCTGCCTACTGTAGCTCTTCTTATAGTTAGATGTTGATAATGTTCTTCCTCCTCCTCCTCCTGCTTCTCCTCTTCGTTTTCCATTTCTACTCCTTCTCTTTTTCCTCTTCCTCCTCTACCCCTCCTCCTCATCCAGTGCCTCCTCCTCTTTTTCCTTTACTTCTTCCTTCTCCTCTTCATCCCCCTCCTCCTCCTCCTCTTCCTCCTCCTCCTCCTCCTCTTCTTCTTCCTCCTCCTCCTCCTCCTCCTCCTCCTCCTCCTCCTTCTTCTTCTTCTTCTTCTTCTTCTTCTTCTTCTTCTTCTTCATAAACTGTGTGGGAGAAGAGCAAGGGAGCTCATAATATTCTGGGTTCAGTTTTTAGAATTCTTTTGGCTTTTCTTGAACATGAGGAAAAGGATCTTTAGAGAAAAGGGGAGAGGGAAAGGAAGGAGTGATAGCACACAGAGAATGCTGCAGCAGACATGGGTAATTTAAAAATTAAAATATCCATCATGAAAAAATTTAATACATATACCTCAATCTTTGAGAGCACTAGTCACTTACTAACAAAATTGATTGTCAAATGGGAAGTGCTGAGGAATTATGTAGTTGGGACTGCAGATAGGATGGTCAGAGGAAAGACAGGGACAATAGAGACCCTCACTGCGAATGGAAAGGATGCTGGCTCCCACAGCTGTGTTGTCAAGGCCTCTTGATTCAGTCTCAGTTTCTCTTCTAAGGTCAATTCCTCCCTTGCCATTGCCATTGTCAGTGGGTAACCCTGATCTTATAGGGTCCCAGGGAAAAAGCTCTACAGCGGCAAAACTATTGTTGAGTATTCTGTATGGTTCTCATATTCCCAGCACCAGAATTTAGGGTGTCTAGGAATCATTGTAGGTATTTTGCAGTTGCTCGTTTTGCACTTTAGACAGAACCTAGATTTGAAGAACCCAGGTGATGATTTTACAAAACACAGACCCCATGTGAAATTAGCTTTTTTTTTTTTTTTATGGAGTAGCGGAATTTTTTCCAAATTTAAACTGCAGCGGTGGTTTTTATATGTATTTTGATTTTTTCCTAAAGTCAGAAATTGTGGGAATATTAAGGAGGAGAAAAATATAGTTCCAGCTGTTTGATCAATCAGAGGAAGTGTAGAGATAATCTACTATCTTAAACTCTGTAGATCAGTATTCAAGGTATCAATAAATTATCTAGTTTTACATTAGACAGCTTTTAGAAGTCACTTTTGTAGTTAAGAGAGATGCCCCAGATTGTGATACATTTCGTTCTTCATGGATAGATTAAAGTTGTAACATGCGACTAATGCTGACCCTCCTCCTTGCCTCCCCCCCACCCTTCCCCCCTGGACACAAGCTTCCTGTCGCTTTGCCTAAGTTGTAAGATGCAAAATGCTCAGATTGCATACATAACTCAGATCCTATTTTCCCTGAACTTTTGCCACCCCCTTTTCTTGGTAAATAGTATTTACTGAAATGGCTAGCATTCTGTATCCCTGTGAGGTAAAAGGACTACAGGAAATTTGATTACAGATCAAAATATGGGCTCCTTCTATGAAAAGACTTTTAGTAGGTAATCTACTGAGTATTCTGGGCTCACATTACTATTTCCAGGCCCCCAAGGGAGCAAGAAACGATCATATTTGAAAATAAACAAGTGACCAGATTTAACTTGTTATCTTCATTCAGAAATTTGTTTTGTTTTGTTTTTCTGGAGGGACTGGGTAGAGAAGGTGGTTGATGATTGTGAAAAAAAAAATATACGAGAGAGAGAGAGAGGGAGGGAGAGAGAGAGAGAGAGAGAGAGAGAGAGAGAGAATGAAGTTGAGGGAAAGAGAACATGTTTGAGGAAAAGTACAATTTGCAAGGACATTTTGGACACTCAGTTTTTACAAGAATATTAGTGCTTTCTCTGTTGTGATTGTTGTTGTGTTCATTATTGAGGGATTGGTGTAGGTTTCCTGAGTGCTATTAAAATCTCCATTTCCAGTAACTTTTTTTGAACCCTCTCTGGTACTTAATCTTACTCTCAATTAGGGGAATCAATTTGACTCCCTTGCTTGAAAAATAGATCTACTTGACCTAGTATTTTTGTTTCTAGCTGCTTATGAACACATGCCATTGCATGTGTGTATTTTATGTGAAAGATTTTTCTTTGGAGTCTCTTTTCAATGTTCACGCATTCAGGCGGCCAGCAAAAGAACCCAGCCCCTCAAGAAGTCTTACTTCTTGGTGGGTCTGCCCCTCCCCTGTCTATGACTCTGTGACAAGCCAGCTCTCAATTCTAGTGTTGTCAAGAACCCAAGTTGGCTCACTCCAATGTGCAGGAAGTCAGGACCAGAGAGAATTAACCTGGAGAGCTGTCCCCTAAGCTCTGTACATGGCCTTAGCAGGACAGGGAGCAATCTGGGCAGCAACAGAATCCCTCACCTTCAGGGTAACCTGGCTAAGATGTTCAAATGAAGCCCAAAGGCTAGACCTGATTTTAGCCTCTCAGATATATCTGAATAAAGGTGGCTGAACCAGGACAGTGGTGGGGGTGTTAAACTGAGAATTCCCATCTTAAGATAATTTTGTGAATGACACTTCACAATTTGTCCCACTCCAAAAATCAGGCAGCTAGCAAGAGGGGCTTATTTTGCCAGCTTCCTGGCTCCCATTGCTCTACCTTCCCCATGCTCTTGTCCTTTATTTTGAAGCAGGATCCCTAGAATAGAGGCAAGACCTAATTATCCCCATTGGATGTGGAGGGAGGGAGCAAGAATCTAGAAGAGCCAGCACCAAAGCAGCTGTGTGAGCTTTGTAGCCTGCAGTAGTTTGTCACTCAGGATCTCCTGGACCTGGTTAGCCTGGCTGAGCATCTTAGTCCCTGGGCAGCCTCTGCCTTTCATGTTATGGGCTCCCTTGAACAATCCTAAGACCAATGCTCCCCTCTGTAGCCCTGCACAAAAGTAAAGTGCTGAAGGTAACCCTTTCTCAGGAGGCAAGGTCCAGCCCTTTCACTGACAAATGTTTTATGTTACCACAGCTCTGATTCAGTGACACCCTTCCTTGGAAATTTATCTTATATATCCTAAATATTCATTTTAACTTATTTAAATGATAGTGAGAATGAGACTGTCTCCCTTCTTCTACCTATCCTCTTCTTACTACTACTTTTAAGAGATTGGAGTTCCTGACTGCAGTAAAATTGTAATTAAATTACTTCTGCACTCATTTTTATGTTTATTTTTAAAATAAGTTTCTTTTTTTAATGTTTATGTATTTCTTTGGAGAGAAGGAGAAAGTGCACATTAGGGTAAATGGAGGAGGATAAAGAGAGAAGGAGATAGAAAATCCCAAGCAGGATCTGTGCTCTCATCACATAGCCCAATGTGGGGCTCACTGACACTTAACTGACTGAGCCACTGGGGCTCCCCTCATTTTTAATTTTAAATAAATATTTCCCCAAGTGCTTGACATGAACATTAGATTCCCCTGATAAACAAATGGATCACACGCATATTGTGTGTGTGTGTGTGTGTGTGTGTGAGAGAGAGAGAGAGAGAGAGAGAGAGAGAGAGAGAGAGAGTTTTCATGGATGAACATTTACAAATTTAAGAACACACCTATCTGAGTATAAATTGCCTTCCCAAACTATCGGAACTCTGAGCATGAATCTCAACTCTGCAGAAGCTGAGGAATTTTGGTTCTCTTTTAATAACTAGTTGACAGGTTTGTAAATAACTGATATTTTCCCTATGCAAATACTCATATTAGTGATGGAGAAAAACATTTGAGTTCTACCCCCTTTTTGTACCCTGCAAAGTAGAATAACTGCTTTTCAAATATATTCTATATGTTTTCAATTTTATTGAGGAGTCTGAACAGTTTTCTGAAGAGGAGGAAAATAGGAAAATAGAAACACTTCAGTAAAGATAATTTTTTCTGAGGTTTTACTGCTAGAAATTGAAAGAGACCAAATTTTCTAAAAACACTTCTAGTGAGATGATGACTTGCATTATAAAATACTTATTCTTCTCTTTCATGTTCTTAGAGCAGGTCTTATCACAGATAATTAGATCTAAAGCCTTATTTAATAATCCATTCTACCATATTTTAAAAGATGTGATATCTAATCTTGCTATGAAAGGAAACAAGAATGTAGTTATTGGAAAGCTTGAGAGTGTTGAGGAACAACACAATGAAGTTGAGAGTAAAAAAAAGTGCAGTTAACATTCACAAGCCTTTAAGCATTCTTTATAAACTCTTTCTAGTACTTGTTTGTAGGTAAAAATCATCTTTGTCATGCATAACATAGTGGAGATCATTTTGTCTTCATGGGATGATGCTTACCCTTGGAGGTGATTGCTGAAAGTAAATAATGATCATGATTATGCTAGCTCAGATGAATGATGGAGGTTTGTTGACAAAGACATGTTAAAGTGCTCCTAGCTTACATGCTTCTAGGTGGACACTCTGTTTTCCGATGTATTGGAGTATTTCTGATTTGGTGGATCTGCAAACTGGTTTGAAATGACTAGTAGTGTAGAAGTACATTGCAAGTAAACCTAGTGAATTGAGGTGATTCTCTATCAGTTTATGTTTTATAGTTAGTTGAGCATTCTGATTTGATTGCCTTAGTAATGTGAATTGCCTACAGCTGCTGATGATACAGCTTCAATTCTGTTTTAAAGGTCATGTAAACATGTGCCTGTAGCATAAGGAATGCAAACTCAATTTCCTTTTAATATTTCCTTACATTCACTTCACAGCCTTCACCTAGAAAGTAGTGGGGTTTAATATAAAACTATTTTAATGTTATGATTCCATTAAAATCCTTTTTCAATGTTTTACTTTTGCTTTTGCAGGGTAAAGAAGTCTTCCTCTACTTTGCAGTGTATAGTGCATGCAACACACATCACTCATACTAAAAACTTGTACATAAATGTTTAGAGCAGCTGTCTTCATTGTATCCAAAATGTGGAAACAGAGAAATGTCCAGTAATGGACGAATGGAGAAACACTTGTGGTATATGGATACAATAAAATACTATGTGGCCACTTAAAAAAAATATCTATTTTTCTTCCAATACTTTTTACTAATAAAGAGCTGGGAACGTCATTTCAATCTCCCTGTAACTGCAGGTAAAAAAGACACAAAGTAATCTAACTACATTTTATGTTGTAGTGCATTCAGAATATTGTGCATGTGTATGAGTTTCTAGTCATAAGTTTTACAATGTGAACACATGATTGAAAATGAACTGGGGAAATAATATATCAAGAGGAAAAAACATTTAAAATAGAATTGGCATAGAGAAGAATGCTTTAGTTGTTCCAAATTAATATAAAAATTATACAGATTATGGGTTCAACTTTCTACAGCTTAAATATTGGTGGGTATGCAGAGTCATTTTTACACATTGTTTTCTAAAATATATTAAGACCTAGAAAGTAGTGTAAGTTTATGCCACTAAATTATATTAAAACTTCACTTAATGTGCTTTAACTAATTGAATAAATCTTTACAAAATATGCAATTCTTAGTGGAAGAGACGGTGAGGGTGAGGGAAGTAGGAAGTAAACATACAGGCTGAAATAAAATGGAAAACTTAACCTAATGTTTGTGGTGATATCACTGTGCTGTTTTACTTTATATCTCTGTTTACGTATATCTCTAAACTAAAACTTGATATTTAACTGGAGATAATGTTTTCAAATACATTTCTCCTTAAGTTAGATTGGCCAAGTGATAGGAGTCTTTAAAAAGTATAAATAAAAATATATAAATTAATTTATTTATTAGCATATTGTTAATATAACAAAAATTAAAATAAAATAAAAACACATATAAATGAAGTCCGAATGTGATGAGTCTTAATGCAGTTTCATTTGGTGTTAAGGAAAAATAATTCAAAAGCTTGGACTTTAATTTTGGAAGACCGCTTCAGTTCCAGTCTAGGAAATAGGTTTCTGTTCTGTGTTTGTGTTTTAAAATTCATAACTCAAGAAAAATCATGAATGCTCATAAAGTAGAAGAGTATGGCCATGTAAACCTACGTGCCAATCTAAGTGGTCTTTTTAATTTTTTTTTTCATCTTAAATTTTGGCTCTGATTTCCTGCTATATATTTTTCAGGTACTTCTTTATTTTTTTTTTCCTCTTTCTTAACAGCAAGGAACTCAACATACAAAGTTTGTATTTAAAGACTGGAAAAAATTGCTACATTTTGATTAACACTTTGGACTCTAGCAATAAAATACAGAAGAGACAGCTGACTAGAGGCAAAATCAGTATGAAAGTAGATTCTACTTTCTCTGAATTGTGCCCACCTTCTTTAGCTTAGTATTAAGTTAGGGTTTAAATTTCATGGAGATAAATTTGGGGTTTTTTTGTTGTTATTTTATATAATCTTAGTGTTGGTGTATATATGTTCTTAGAATGAAAACGACAACTGGGAAAGCTATATTAAACACTGAATTATAAAAATTCCCAATGTGTTTTGTTTTTGATAGAATAGCTTTAGTTACATGACTATTTCCTTGCTTAAAATAATTTAAATTGTACAATGATGCAAGCCCTACATTTTTTTTGGAAATTGCATTTTGAGCAATAAATAATTTCTAAAGAACAAATTTCTAGGTTTTCAACCTGATTTAAAAATTTAAGGACTCTCTTCACAAAATTGTTCTTTTAAATAGAAATGGACTTAAATAAAAGAGAACTCTAAAACCAAATCTCTGCATGGAGGCCTATGTATTGTGTCTGAGCTTAATGATCACCCCCACTCATTTGGTTGTGGGCATTTGATGTCACTTTAGTAAGATGATACTGCATCCACAGGTGTCAGTTTCAATGTAGGTACACATTTTCCTTTGATGGTGCTGTGAGTGCAATTTTTCTGTCAGAAAGTCACAAAGATACTTCTCACAGTCAAAAACTAGCTATTTAATGACTGCATTCTTTTGCAACAAAAGAGAGATTTTTGTTTATGTGCAAGTGGAATGTATCTCAGGAAAGTGCTTTGTCTGAAGTTGCTGGACTAATAACATTTAAAATAGAAAAATAAGCAAATAAATAAACAAACAAACCTTGACATTTACATCTAACCCAGGCATGCTGCAATTCACTTACTAGTTAATGATACTGCTTCTTTAAATTGTGTGCATAAACACACATATCCTGAAAATAAACCAAGCTGCTTTTTAATGCAGCTATTCCTACTATCATGCATTTTCATATTTGTCTGAATTGCAGTCTTATTTCCATAATTTTCTAATATTCTCTAGCCCCCCCCTTTAAACAATGGTACCTTCTGTTTGTGCTCTGAGAATGAGTGATTTGATCACAAATAAGTTATATAGAAGCAGTCTGTGGATGATTCTGTTAATGTCCTTATCAGTAAGTAGCTATAAATATGAAGAGATTTAAGTGACTTTATTAAATTAAATATGACACTGTAAAACACCTGTCTCTTGTCAAGTCATGATTTAATAATACAGACGGAAATTCTTTGTTATAGATATTCAGAGAAAGTTAATACATATATTTAAAATAAACTTCATTAGAACTGAGCAAAACACAATGTGCTTGACACAATGAATCACAATTCAACATTTCCTAATAATGTATGTTCTTGTATGTTCTATGTGTTTTTCTTCGTTATCTTCTTATATCTGAAGTTCTATTACCACCTCCTACCATCCACCCCATGCATTTGATCATTTCTCTAAGTCCCTTGACTGAACCAATCTCTTTTCATGCAGAGGATAAAAAGAGAAGCACTTCAAAGTAGGTTCAGGTAATTAACAGCTGAGGGGAATATAATCTAAACCATAGGCCTTGCTTTGCACCCAGGCTGGATCGCTGAGCCAGCCGGCAAGGGAGTGTCTATTCCCTATAGCATCTAAATCTGCTTCCTCTGAACAGCACTGCCAGGCCTCCAGTTATCACATCTGCATTTCAAACACCATGGTTCTGGCATTAATTATTAATTACCCTACAGTCACCCTAGAGGATTCAAGTTCCAGTCTGCACATACTTATTCATTGACCTCTATCTTAGTTTTTGTTGGGAAGAAAAAACTCGGTAGCATGCATAATAATTTCCTTTCTCTCAGACCTTCTGTTCTAGTTTCATGGAGGGGAAACTGTATATTTTCCAAGTGGGAATAATCACATGGTGGCCCCAAAAGTTGTTTACGGTAAAATGTTTTGTCAAATGATTGGGGCCCAGAAGGAGTGGAATGATTTATAAATGTTATTGAGTGACGAAGTATACATTTTAATGTTCAACACATTGACTGGAGTTTCTTCAAATTGGGAGATAAGGTCATGGGACAAAGCCCAATATTCCTTAGTTCTCAGTGAGGGCAATTGAAGAATTTGTAAAGAAAGCTGGATTTCAACTTTTGAAAACATATATGTGCATGATCAATAAGACTAGTTAAAGCTGCATCAGATGCTGGAATGTCCAAATAAATTATAAACATAAAAATGATTTTTAAAATAAAAGATAGATCTCCTAATTACTACTTATTTCAAATAGAAATCTAAAGATGCTCCTTTCTTACCAGTAGATATTTTAACATGTAAATATTAGGCAATTTGTGACAAACTTTTGGGCCTAAACATTGAAGCCATTACATAATAGAAGAGTAATTAATTGAATTGAGCTGAGAGTTATGCAAACCTAAGTCTGTATTTCAGCCCTACCTCTTAATAAGTGACCTTAACTGCATATCATTTTTGAAACTGAATTCCCTTTAGAAAAATGAAGTTAGCATTAGAACCTACCTCATGGAGTTGTTATAAGAATTATATGGCATGATACATATAAATTGTTCATCAATTTATCATAGTACCTGACATATAATAATGTTCAATAAGGGCTCATCATTTAAATAATATTTGTTACACTATTTTATTGTGAGATTTCTATAGTTTACATTAATTTGGTTTTATTTTTAATTTTTTTATTCTTTATTTATTGTTGAGAGAGAGAGAGACAGTGTGAGTGGGGAGAGGCAGAGAGAGAGGGAGACACAGAATGTAAAGCAGGCTCAGACTCTGAGCTGTCAGCACAGAGCCCGACGCGGGGCTCCAACTCACAAGCTGTGAGATCATGACCAGAGCCTAAGCCGGACGCCCAACCGACTGAGCCACCCAGGTGCCCCTAATTTGGTTTTATTTAGATGTTGATTCCTCACTGCATGTATTTCCCAATATAGGAGCTTTTAACAACCATGGATGAACATGGCTCCTGCTTTTCTACTCAAAAACTACTATTACTTGTTCTCCTAGTACAACTCACTTGCAATGGTAATTGCCCTTTTCTTCACCCCCAATCATGTTTTCTTACTTTGTACCCTGACATTTCTTCTGGAATATAATCATCACTGATAAAAATCTCTCCCCTTAATACAAGAGCCCCTGTGGGGCTTTCTCAAACATTTCAACTTTATTGTTAGCATATGGAGCATCCTCTGGAAACACAGTCCCTGTAAACTGTTTCTATACCTGAAATTCATCCATGAAATCCTCATAAAGAAAAAATTTACAAGATTAGGATTTAGGGACAGGTCTATATACCTCTACCAGTAGTGGGAGTCTGGTTCTAATACTTAAGAGGAAGGAATTGGTATCCTGTTGTCTTGAGTTTAAATTAAGAAATACTATCTCATGTAAATACAGCTATAACAAGTAGTTAAGGCCTGGTACCATAAACATGTAATGTTTTGATTATTTTCCCTTTTATGTAGGAAAAATAAGTGTTTTTTCTAAGATTTATACATTTTAAAGTTCTTATTTTACCAGTTTTTCATTGTCACCATTCACAGTGGAGGACAATTAGGTTAGTCAAATAAATTGATCAACTGAGATGAGAATGTTAATTTTTATTAAAAGATAATTATGTCAGCGTGGATTTTAAACAAATAATTTAGGTACGTATAGAGAACCTGTAAAAATAGTTACTTAAAAAAAAGCTGTATTATGGAGAAGTTAATGGCCAGTGAATCAGAGTGCTCTAGGAGCATGGGGTAGGGCTCTATATTAGGTTTTGTGCTATTCTTAATGTTGTAAGGAAAGACTGAAATACAAGCATAGAAACCATACTTAGATAATTTCAGGAATAATTAATATATTATAGGAGACTTAAAATTCTAAAATATTTCAACAGTGTGGAATGTTAGGATAAAACCTTGAGACAGAAAAGTTGTAGTTAGATGGGACTTCAAAAGTCATCTAAATTAATCCAGAAATCTCTTCTATCACTTTACTAAGCAATAGTTCTCTGCTTTTACTGGAATATGTCAACTGGTAATGAGCTTATGACATCCAAAAGCATCTTATTCCATTTTGGCAAGCTTTGTTAGAAAACTAATTCTTGTATTAAACTCAAGTCTTCTAACCTTATCGTTTGGTGAGACAATTTCTGTTTCTAATATACCATGTCTTTAAATATCTGAAAACAATTTCTGTGCCTCACCTTCTTCTTTCGGTCTATTCTTTTTTAAATTTTTATTTAATTTATTTTTGAATATACAACCAAGTTAATTAGCATATAGTGCAACAATGATTTCAGGAGTAGATTTCTTAATGCCCCTTAACCATTTAGTGCACATCCCCTTCCACAGCCCCTCCAAGAAACCTTTTTTGTTCTCCATATTTAAGAGACTCTTATGTTTTTGTCCACTCCCTGTTATTATATTATTTTTTCTTCCCTTCCCTTATGATAATCTTTTCTGTATCTTAAAGTACTCATATGAGTGAAGTTATATGATATTGTCTTTCTCTGACTGAATAATTTCACGTAGTATACTACTCTCTAGTTCCATCCACATAGTTGCAAATGGCAAGATTTGATACTTTTGATTGCCGAGTAATACTCCGTTGTACATACACCACTACTTATTTATTCATTCATTCATCGATCAACATTTGGGTTCTTTCCATACTTTGGCTATTGTTGATAGTGCTGCTATAAACTTTGGGGTCCTTGTGCTCTTCAAACAAGCATTACTGTATTATTTGGATAAATACTTAGTGGAATTACTGGGTCATAGGGTAGTTCTATTTTTAGATTTCTGAGGAAATTCCATACTGTTTTCCAGAGTGACTGCGCCAGTTTGCATTCCCACCAACAGTGCAAAAGAGATCCTCTTTCTCTGCATCCTTGCCAACATCTGTTGTTGCGTGAGTTGTTAATGTTGGTCATTCTGACAGGTGTAAGGTGGTACCTCATTGTGGTTTTGATTTGTATCCCCCTGATGATGAGTGACATTGAGCATCTTTTAATGTGTCTGTTGGCCATCTGGATGTCTTTTTTGGAGAAGTATCTATTCATGTCTTTTGCCCATTTCTTCACTGGATTATTTTTTGGGAGGATGCTGAGTTTGTTAAGTTCTTTATAGATTTTGGATACTAACCCTTTATCTGATATCTCATTTGCAAATATCTTTTTCCTTTCCGTCGGATGCCTTTTTGTTTTGTTGATTGTTTCCTTCTCTGTGCAGACGATTTTTATTTTGATGGTCCCAACGATTCATTTTTGCTTTTGTTTCCCTTGCCTCCAGAGACGTGTTGAATAAGAAGTTACGGTGGCCAAGGTTAAAGAGGTTTTTGCCTGCTTTCTCCTCAAGGATTTTGATGTCTTCCTGTCTTATGTTTAGGTCTTTCATCCAATTTGACTTTATCTTTGTGTATGGTGTAAGAAAGTGGTACAGGTTCATTTTTCTATATGTCGCTGTCCAGTTTTCCCAGCACCACTTGCTGAAGAGACTGTCTTTATTTCACTGGATATTCTTTCCTGCTTTGCCAAAGATTAGTTGCCCAACGGTTTGTGGGTCCATTTCTGGGTTTTCTATTCTGTTCCATTGATCTGAGTATCTGTTCTTGTTCCAGCACCATACTATCTTGATGATTACAGCTTTGTAATACAGCTTGAATTCTGGGATTGTGATGCCTCCAGCTTTGGTTTCCTTTTTCAAGATTGCTTTGTCTATTTGGGGTCTTTTCTGGTTCCACACAAATTTTAGGATTGTTTGCTCTAGCTCTGTGAATGCTAGTGTTATTTTGATTGGGATTGCATTGAATATGTAGATTGCTTTAGGTAGTATTGACATTTTAACAGTATTTGTTCTTCCTATCCAGGAGAATGGAATATTTTTCGAACTTTTTGTGTCTTCTTCAATTTCTTTCACAAGCTTTTTATACTTTTTAGTTTTTAGTGTATAGATTTTTCACCTCTTTCCTTAGGTTTATTCCTGGGTATATTAAGGTTTTTGGTGCTATTGTAAACAGGATTGATTCCTTGACTTCTCTTTCCGTTGCTTCATTGTTGGTGTATAGTAATGCAACTCATTTCTGTGTATTGAGTTTATATCCTGCAACTTTGCTGACTTCATGAATCAGTTCTAGCAGTTTTTTTTTTTAATTTTGTGGAATATTTTGGGTTTTCCATATTGAGTATCATGTCATCTACAAAGAGTGAAAGTTTGACCTCCTCTTGGCCTATTTGGATGCCTTTTATTCTTTTGGGTTGTCTGATTGCTGAGGCTAAGATTTCCAATACTATATTAAATAATGATTCAGAGAGAGGATATCCCAATCTTGTTCCTGACCCTAGGGGAAGAGTTCTCAGTTTTTCCCCATTGAGGATGATATTAGTGTTGAGTCTTTCATATATGGCTTATATAATTTCAAGGTATGATCCTTCTATCCCTACCCTCTTGACCATTTTTTAAAAATCAAGAATGGATGCTATATTTCATCAAATACTTTCTCTGCATCTATTGAGAGGATCATGCGATTCTTGTCCATTCTTTTATTGATGTGATGAATCACATTGATTGTTTTGCAGATATTGAACTAACCCTGGATCCCAGATATAAATCCCATATGGTCATGGAGAATAATTTTTTAAATATATTGTTGGGTCCAGGTGGCTAATATCTTGTTGAAGATTTTTGCATCCATATTCATAGGTGTAAGTTTAGGTTATGTATCTAAGACCTTTCTTCCTTCTTCAGGAAGTCCTGGATTACTATATGCTTCCCTCTTATGACTGCTTTTTCTGCTTCCCAGAGATTTTGGGCTGTGGTGTTATCATTTTTATTGGCTTCCATGTACTTTTTAATATCCTCTTTAACTTCTTGGTTAGCCCATTCATTCTTTAATAGGATGTTCTTTAGTCTCCAAGTATTTGTTATCCTGCTAATTTTTTTCTTGTGGTTGATTTCGAGTTTCATAATGTTGTGGTCTTAAAATATACACACTATGATCTCTATCTTTTTGTACTTGTTGAGGGTTGATTTGTTTCCCGGTATATGATTTATTCTCGAGAATCTTCCATGTGCACTGGAGAAGAATGTGCATTTTGCTGTTTTAGGATGAAATGTTCTTGATATATCTGTTAAGTCCATCTTGTCCAGTGGTTCATTCAAAGCCATTGATTCTTTGTTGATTTTCGGTTTAGATGATCTGTCCATTGCTGTATGTAGGATGTTGAAGTCCCCTCCTCTTATGGTATTATCATCAATGAGTTTCTTTGTTTGTGTTTAATTGACATATATATTCGGGTGCTTCACATTTGTAGCATAAATATTTACAATTGTTATGTCATCTTAATGGATAGATACCTTAATTATAATATAAAGCCCTTCTTCATCTCTTGTTACAGTCTTTATTTTAAAGCCTAGAATGTTTGATATAAGTATGGCTACTCCGGTTTTCTTTTGGTGTCCACTGACATGATAGATGATGGTTCTCCATTCCCTTACTTTCAATCTGAAGGTGTCTTTAGGCCTAAAGTCGGTCTCTTGTAAACATCATATAGATGGATATCGTTTTATTATCCATTCTGTTACCCTGTGTATTTTGTCTCTTTTTTTAAAAAAAATGTTTTAAGCCAAAGTAATACTGAAAAATAAAACCAAAACGGGAGGTATCACCATCCCAGACTTTAGCCTCTACTACAAAGCTGTCATCATCAAGACAGTATGGTATTGGCATAAAAACAGACACATAGACCAATGGAACAGAATTGAGAACTCAGAAGTGGACCCAAAAGTATACAGCCAACTGATCTTTGACAAAGCAGGAAAGAATATCCAATGGAAAAAAGACAGCCTTTTTAACAGATGGTGTTGGGAGAACTGGACAGCAACATGCAGAAGAATGAAACTAGATCATTTTCTCACACCATGCACAAAAATCAACTCAAAATGGATAAAGGACCTGAACGTGAGACAGGAAACTATCAACACCCTAGAGGAGAAAGCAGGAAACAACCTCCTTGACCTCCACCGCAGCAACTTCTTACTTGACACATCCCCAAAAGCAAGGGAATCAAGAGCAAAAATAAACTGTTGGGACCTCATCAAGATTAAAAGCTTCTGCACAGCCAAGGAAACAACCCAGAAAATTAATAGGCAACCAACGGAATGGGAAAAGATAGTTGCAAATGACATATCAGATAAAGGGTTAATATCCAGAATCTATAAGGAACTCACCAAACTACACGCCCGAAAAACAAACAACCCAGTGAAGAAATGGGCAGAAGACATGAACAGACACTTCTCCAAAGAGGACATCCAGATGGCCAACAGACACATGAAACGATGCTCAGCATCCCTCCTCATCAGGGAAATACAAATCAAAACCACACTGAGATACCACCTCACGCCAGTCAGAGTGGCTAAAATGAGCAAATCAGAGAACTCTAGATGCTGGCGAGGATGTGGAGAAACGGGCACCCTCCTACACTGTTGGTGGGAATGTAAACTGGTACAGCCCCTCTGGAAAACAGTGTGGAGGTTCCTCAGGAAACTAACAATAGAACTCCCTTATGACCCAGCAATAGCACTGCTAGGAATTTACCCAAGGGATACAGAAATGCTGAGGCATAGGAGCACATGTACCCCAATGTTCATAGCAGCACTCTCCACAATAGCTAAAACATGGAAAGAGCCTAAGTGTCCATCAACAGATGAATGGATCAAGAAGATGTGGTTTATCTATACCATGGAATACTACATGGCAATGAGAAACAATGAAATCTGGCCATGTGTAGCCACATGGATGGACCTTGAGGGTGTTCTGCTGAGCGAAATAAGTCAGGCAGAGAAGGACAAATATCATATGTTTGCACGTATAGGAGGATTAGGAGGAACTTGACGGAGGAACAAGGGGGAGAAGAAGGGAGGAAATGGTAGGGGAAAGGGAGAGAGGCAAACCATGAGAGACTCTTGAATGCTGACAAAAACTGAAGACTGATGGATGTGGGGGGAGGGGGAATGGGCATGGAGGAGGACATTTGTGGGGATGAGCACTGGGTGTTATGTGGAAACTAATTTGACAATAAACTATTTGTAAAAATAAATAAATAATGTTTTATTTCCGAGGGAGAGAGAGAGAGAGACAACGTGAGCAGGGAGGATCAGAAAGAGAGAGGGAGACACAGAATCTCAAACAGGCTCCATGCTCCCAGCTGGCTGTCAGCACAGAGCCCAACGTGGTGCTCGAACCCACAAACCGTGAGATCATGACCTGAGCCGAAGTCGGACGCTTAACCAACTGAACCACCCCTGTTACCCTATGTATTTTGATTGGAGGATTTAGCCTCTTGACGTTTAGGATGAGTATGCAAAGATATGCATTTATTGCCATTAATGTAGAGTTAGAGTTTATGATATTGTTCTCTGGTCCTTTCTATTCTTTGTTTCTTTTGGTCTTTTTTTTTTTTTTTTTTTTGTCTTTTCTTCTTTCAGAGAGTCCCCTCAACATTTCTTGCATGGTTGGTTTAGTGATTACAAACTCCTTTAATTTTTGTTTGTCTAGAAAACTTTTTATCTCTCCTTCTGTTTTGAATGATAGCCTTGCTATAAAATTCTTGGCTGCATATTTTTCCAATTCGGCACATTGAATGTATCCTGTCGCTTCTTTCTGGCTTCCCAAGTTTCTGTTGATAGGTCTGCTGTAAACCTGATCTGTCTTCCTTTGTAGGTTATGAACTTTTTTCCCTTGTTGATTTCATGATTCTTTCTTTGCTTGAGTATTTTGTGAATTTGACTCTGATAATGCCTTGTTGATGGTTGGTTTTGTTGAATCAAATGGAATCCTGTGTGCTTCCTGGATTTTAATGTCTGTATTTCCCCAGGTTAGGAAAGTTTTCTGCTATCATTTGCTCACCTAACTCTTCTACCCCTTTTACTCTCTCTTCATCTTTTGGGACCGCTATGATTCTGATATTCTTTTTAATGAGTCACTGATTTTTCTTATTCTTAACTCGTCCTCTTTTGCTTTAGACTGTCTCTTTTTTTCTGCTTTGTTATTCTCCAAAAATTTGTCCCCTGTAATGCTGATTTGCTGCTCTGCCTTATCCATCCTTGCTGCTAAGTCATCCATTCAAGATTGCAGCTCAGGTATAGCATTATTTCATCCTGACTAGCTTTTAACTTTTTGTCTCCATAGAGAGGGATTCTAATCTATTTTCAACTCCAGCTAGTATTCTTATTATCATAATTCTAAATTCTGGTTCAGACATCTTGCTTGTATCTGTGTTGGTTAAGTACCTGGCTGTCATTTCATCCTGCTCTTTCTTTTTGGGCGAATTCCTTCATTTTGTTATTTTGAAGGAAGAAAATGAATTTATAAGGTAAAAATTTTAATTAAAAAATTAAAAACAACACCACACACACACACACAAATGAAATAAATGATGCTGGATCCTAGGTGCGTTTTGAACTGGTTATTGAAAGGAGTTTGACTGATTAAAGAAAAAAGGGAAAATAAAATTTACAAAATAATAAACAACACACACTCAGACACAAAATCTAATAAATGATACTAAATCCTAGGTGTGTTTTGTTCTGTTTATTGAAAGGCACTTGATTGATTAGAGAAAAAAGGGAGGAACATGCAAGATATTTAAAAATGTGAGAAAATGAATCTGATGAAATAAAATAACTTAAAATGATGGAAGTAAAATAAAATTTGTAAAATTTACAAAATAAAAAATTTCACACAGAAAATAAATAAAATGCTTTAATAAAAATTGAAGATAATAAATTTTTCTCTTCCTGTATTCAAGTAAAAGAAAAGAAATGAAAAAAATGAAAATTAAACAGATGGACTAGTGAACAGACTGAAATATGATTGATATTACATCATTTTCCCCTAAAAGTCAAACTATGAAGCACTTTATAGTCTGTAAGCTAAGCAGGCAGAGATTTGTGGTGTTCCTGAAGAGGGAGATTGGCCTAGTTGGGCAGAGCTTGGTGTTATGGCTCCTTTCTTCACTAAATGGTGCTGCTTAGGTTACTGGGATGGATTGTTGTGGCTCCTGTAGGTGTGTATGTGCATACGTGTGCAGGGTGAAAATGGCTTCACCCATCTACCCAGTCTCTGGTATCAGAACTCTGTGCTCACCTTGACTAGGAATCACGCACACGTCCTTTGTCTGGCTTCCGTCCACTCCTGCTTTGACGCTGCCCATGACCATGCCATTAGTATGCCAGGTGGCGTCTCCCTCCTGAGTTTTATCTCAGATATGGCTGTGCTTCTGACACCAAACTTCTGAGCGACTGTGGCTTTGATCGTTCAGATCCTCTGGGGGAGGCTCTCACTGAGCAATGGTCGGGTGCCATCTGCACCCAGGAACATAATTGGACCATGCTGCTGCTGATATCCAGAGACTGCGGCTGGTTGCAAGCTGGCCCCATAAAAATTTCAAGGAATTACGTAACAACAGCATTTCTGGAATTATAGAAAATTACGTGTGGCCCAAGGACCTCCTGGACCCACTCTTCTCCTAGGAATTCACCCTTCCCGCCAGAGCACCACCAGGTATTGAGCTGCAGAGTCTGAGACTGTGCTCCCCCTGTTTATAGAGTCTTAATGGAATTTAAACCCTCTCCTGTCTCCTCTCTCCCCTTTTACTTCAGTCTCTATGGCTTTTCCCATTTTTCCACTTTCTCTCCAGCTGCTTTTGTGAGAGGTGCTTTTCCCATACTCCCCCCACCCCATCTCCATACTCTCTCCACAAGCAAAAAGAGCTCCTTGCCCTCTGTGGCTTCTCTCTCCCTCAGTTCATCTGTCTGCACTGCATACTTGCTGAGTTGTGGGGTTCAGGTGTGTAGATTGTTGTGTCAATCCTCAAATCAGTTTTCTGGGTGTGCAGGATGGTTTAGTGTTGATCTGGCTTTATTTTATGTACATGAGATGGAGAAAAGTCTTCCGTGACGTTCTACCATCTGGCTTCTTCCCTCTTCCATTTTTCTATTCTATTTTTAAAACAGTTTTTTAATGTTTATTTATTTTTGACAGAGAGAGCACGAGTGAGGGAGGAGCACAGAATTGAGGAGGGGGAGACACAGAATTGAAACAGGCTCTAGGCTCTAAGCTGTCAGCACAAAGCCTTAAGCAGGGTTCAAATGCACGAACTGTGAGATCATGACCTGAGCCAAACTCGGATGCTTAACCAACTGAGCTATCCGGATGCCCCTCCTCTTTTCTATTCTTAATGTCTCCAGTCACTTTACCCATTCATTGCTGAAGTGTATTTAAGATCACTCACTAATAGTCTGTGTGAGCTGCCATAAAAAATGCCATATGTTAAATGGCTTAAACAAAAGACATTTATTTCTCACGGTTGTGAACTGGAAGGCCAAGATCATGGCTCCTTCATGGTTGAGTTGGGTACTTGTGAAACATATCTTCCTGACTTGCAAATGGCCTCCTTTTTGCTATGTCCTCACATGTGACAGAGAGAGAAAGAGAGAGGGGAGAAAGAGAGAGAGAATCTTCCTCATAAATTCTATCAGATCTATCAAATAAGGATCCCACCCTTATGATCTTTTTTAACCTTAATTGCCTCCTAAAGCCCATATCTCTAGACATAGTCATCATAAAGGATTGGTCTTCAACATATGAATTTGGAAGAGGACACAATTCTAGCCCACAACACTCACTATCCTAGATTCACACATTTAGCACCTTAACATTCTGGTGTAGTCAAAGCTACTTTTACAATGTAGTGAACTAAAGTAATCTGGGTGATAGTTGAGCAGTGCAAATCACAATGGGACTATTCCTCTTTTTAACAATTAACTATAATTTTGTTATTATGACTTAAGACTGTATTCAGTTTTTCAGTAGCTTTTTTGGCGAATATATAAAGAACTAATTTAAAAAAAAAATCCTACCACTCACATTTCATATTTTGGTGGCGTCTTTCCATTTTTTTTCTGTGCTTTTAGATATCTATACACAGAATTGTGGTAATACTTTAAGAAATTTTATAGGCCGATATCTTCAAATCATTATATTATAGAAATTCTCTACATTGTTACAAATTCTTCCTAAATACTTTTAGAGGTTGAATACTATTTCCTCTTTATAAGGGCATTTTGAAATGTATTTATTTATTTTAATAATTGCTATACCCATGAACTTACAACCCCAAGATCCAGAATCACATACTCTTCAGACTGAACCAGGCAGGTGGCCCACATACTATTTCCCCTGAAGGATATACCATAATTTACAAATATGTATTCATTTGTTTTTAAATACATATATGTGTTATATATATTTAAATCAAAATTTATTTGTAAAATGCTTTATGATTTTTTGTTCTTAGTTTCAGCCTTGGATGCACAAACACACACATATACACATTATGACTTTATCTCAAATATTAGCTATTCATCTTAAGATTGTGTTGTGCACAAATTACAGATCATTCTATATTATTGTCTACATTGAAAGAAACTGGTGAAAATAATAAGACCAAAGACAGAGCCAATGTTTTACTGCTTGAGATTTCTGTTCAGGAATATATTTTAATTCTCTTTTAATCACACTCTTTAAGAAAATTTGCATAATGAGTAGATTTCATCCAATAAAAATGTATCTTGTATCTACCAGGCTAAATACATGGGATTTATTTTATTTATTTAATAAATTAAGTTTATTTATTTATTTTGAGAGAGACAGAGTCAGCATGAGCAGGGGGGAGAGAGAGAGAGAGAGAGAGAGAGAGAGAGAGATTAAAGAATCTCAAGAAAGCTCCACACTATCAGCACAGAGCCTGATGTGGGGCTCAAACTTACAGAACTGTGAGATTATGACCTGCACCAAAACCGAGAATTGGACACTTAACCAACTGAGCCACCCAGGCCACCCTAAACACATGGGTTTTAAGGCGAAAAGAAACCTTAGATAATCATATAGTCCAGTCCCCTGAGGTGAAATGTTTAATGATGTGTTAAAAGGCTACCATATGTGTGGCAGTTCCACCTAGTAACACTATCAGAAACAAAAAAGAAACTTGTTCAACATGAGTTGTTTTTGGTGAAACTGATGACTGCTATGATAAGCCCCACATTTTTTTAAGTTCTCACAAAAGTTTTTCATAATCTATTTGAGAATTTCATTGGGCACCAATAATAAGCTTACCAGTCTATAGTTTCTAGTACCTATCTTTGTTCTTTAGTTAAGATTTCGTTGTTATCTGCCAGTTGACTGACTCTTACATAAAACAATAATGTGAAAAAAATACAGAATTATATTTTTATATTACTATTAGCAACAATGTTTGGGGTCCAAAATATTACAGAGCTAGCAATAAAAAGTAAGTCTATGAGAATTCCTGTCTCTTGTACTGGAGAGATGCTGTAACAGATGTGTGGAGCATAAATAGAAATAGGACAGAATAGGATGAGATTCGATCAGATTCCTTTAAGATCTTCAATGTTCTCTTTCTCTAAAACATGTTTACTAAAATTATTATGAAATTCAGACATTTTAATCACCACATTGTACTTTGTTAAAAATCAGTTTCAAAGGTTTTTAAATTGGAGGCACCTGGGTGGCTCATTCGGTTGAACATCCAACTTCAGCTCAGGTCATGATCTCGCGATTTGCAGGTTCAAGCCCCCATTGGGCTCTGTGCTGACAGCTCAGAGCCTGGAGCCTGATTCAGATTCCTTGTCTCCTTCGCTCTCTCCCAGCCTCTCTCTCTAAGAAATAAACATTATTTTTTAAAAAAAGATCTTAAAAAAAGAAAAGGTTTTTAAATTGGGGCATCTGAGTGGTTCAGTTGGTTAAGTGTTTGACTTTGGCTCCAGTCATGATCTCATGGTTGGCGAGTTTAATCCTCGAATCAGCTTGCTGCTGTCAGTGCAGAGCCCACTTTGGATCCTCTGTCTCCCTCTTTCTCTCTCTGTTCCTCCTCCACGCATGCCCACTCTCTTTTTCTCTCTCTCTCAAAAATAAAAATAAAAATAAACCCCAATTTTTAAAATAAGGATGTTTATAAGTGACAAATATAAGTGTTGTAAAAAAAATTCCCCATATCCACTGTTTTAAAGAAGCATTACTTAGGATATAAAATTTGAATTGTAAAAAAGTTAAATTGTTCAAAGATCCCAAATATATTTTTGAAAGCAGTTAGACTTGAGGGTAGTTATGCTGAGTGAAATAAGTCAGGCAGAGAAGGACAGATACCATATGTTTGCACGTATAGGAGGATTAGGAGGAACTTAACGGAGGACCATAGGGGAGAATTAGAGGGGAATAGTGGGGGAGAGGGAGAGAGGCAAACCATGAGAGACTCTTGAATGCTGAGAACAAACTGAGGACTGATGGGTGTGGGTGGGGAGGGGGGAGATGGTCATGGAGGGGGCACTTGTGGGATGAGCACTGGGTGTTATATGGAAATCAACTTGACAATAAACTATTTTAAAAAAAAGAAAGCAGTTATAAATTTTATCCAATAAAAATTTTAACTATTTTACCAAAAACTGGAATTATGTAAGTGCTGATTAACATATCTTTGGACATGATTAACTGGGACTATAAATTGCCTGGAGAAAATATCTTGTGTGGCTCACTAAACTGAGGACATACATATCTACAGGTAACAAAAAAATCCCACAATGGTTTAGAAGTGCAGACTTTAAGATGATTAATAAAAAGCTTCTATGATCACATTGCTTTACATAGTTAAATGAATTAATCTGAGAAAGTACATGGTTTTGTGACCGGCCAAAATACATTTGCTCCATCATATTTATCTATCATCATTTTTTAGTATTTTTATTTTCTAATTAAATTCTAGTTAGCTAATATTTATGGTAAAACTGATTACGGGTGTTGATATTAGTGGTTCATCACTTACGTATAATACCAATGTTCATCAAAACAAGTGCCCTTCTTCATAATACCCATCACCTGTTTAGCCCATCCTCCCACCTACCTTTTCTCCAGCAACACTCAGATTTTTTCTTTAAGAGTCTCTTATGGTTTGCCTCCCTCTCTGCTTTTATCTTATTTTTACTTCCATTCCCTTATGTTCATTGGTTTTGCTTTTGAAACTTAGCATATGAGTGAAACCATATAATATTTGTCTTTTTCCGACATTTCTTTCTTAGCAGAATACACTCTAGTTCCATCTATATTGAAAATGGCAAGATTTCATTATTTTTGATGGACAAGTAGTATTCCACTGTGTTCCACTCTGTGGGTTTATAACATCTTTATACATTCAAAGTCAATGGATATTTGGGTTCTTTCCATAATTTGACTATTATTAATAATGCTGCTATAAACATCGATGTGCACATGTTCCTTTATATCAGTATTTCTGTAACCTTTGAGTAAATACCTACTAGTGCTATTGTTGGGTCATAAGATTCTTCAAATTTTAATATTTTTGAATTTTGAATTAATTATTCAAACATTAAAATTTGAAGAACCTTCATACGCTTTTCCAGAGTTAATGAACCAGTTTACATTCCCAACAACAGTATAAGAGGGGTACCCTTTCTCCCCATTCTGGCTAACGCCTGTTGTTTCCAATGTTGTTAATTTTAGCCATTCTTTGTTGTTGTTGTTGTTGTTGTTGTTGTTGTTGTTGTTGTTGTCAGAGATTTATTTTATTTTATTAAAAGTTTATTGTCAAGTTGGTTTCCATATAACACCCAGTGCTCATCCCAAGTGCCCTCTTCCATGCCCATCACCCCCTTCTCTCCCCCACCCCCATGAGCCCTCAGTTCGTTTTCAGCATTCAAGAGTCTCTCATGGTTTGCCTCCCTCCTCTCCACAACTATTTTTCCCTTTTTTCTCCCACATGGTCCTCCGTTAAGTTCCTCCTAATTCTCCTACACGTGCAAACATATGGTACCTGTCCTTCTTTGCCTGACTTATTTTGCTCAGCATAACATCCTCTTGTTCCATCCATGTTGCTACACATGGCCAGATTTCATTCTTTCCCATTGCCATGTAGTATTCCATTGTATAGATAAACTACATCTTCTTGATCCATTTGTCAGTTGATGGACACTTAGGCTTTTTCCATGTTTTGGTTATTGTTGAGAGTGCTGCAATGAACATTGGGGTACATGTGCCCCTATGCATCAGCACTCCTGTATCCTTTGGGTCAATTCCTAGCAGTGCTAATGCTGGGTCATACAGGAGTTCTATTGTTAATTTTTTGAGGAACCTCCACACTGTTTTCCAGTGTTTTCCTCTTTTGGAATTCCTATGATATGGATATTGTTCCATTTCATTGTATTGTTCAGCTCTCGGACTCTCTTTTTATGTTCCTGGATAAGTTTATCTCTCTTTTACTTGGCTTCCTCTTTTTCTATAATTGAGTCTTCTCAGTCACTTATTCTCCTCTCTGTCTCTTCAATCCAGGGCCTGTCCGTTCAGGAATGTTCTTTGAAAGGTGTCTCTTGGTCTCTCTTGTTGAGACTTTGGTTATTTTATTCCCCTACTCGTAGTGGTATTTGGGAGTCTCCCCAATGTGTACTTTGGCTTGTTTATTGAGATACCCCTGGAAAAGAAAACAGAGAGACAAACACACAGGGAACAAAGGCACACAAATGCATAGACAAATCCAACAAACACGGAAACTGAAAGGGAAAAAGAAAAAGAAAAAAAAAGAAGGGATAAAAAAGAGGAAGGAAGAAAAAACAAATCAATAAAAATATATAAAAAATAAAAAGAAGAAAGGAAAAGAAAAATCCAAAAGACAAATGACAGTCTAAAAGCATAAGATCAGAATTCCCAGATACAAATAAAGAACCGGGTGTATGCAGTGCTGATGGAAGAGCATATACAAATAAAGAAATGACAGGGCGGGAAGGAAGCGAAATTGGAAGAGAAATGACCAAGCAGAGAGACGAAGAGGCTTAATTCAGAGAGAGAAAGAGAAGAATATGGTAAGAGGCAAGGAGAAAGAAACGTGTATAATGTTACTCAGAGAAACTATATAGTGTGATTACTCCAGAGAGACAGAAATAGAAAGGTAGTGGTGAAAGTGTAGGATATACATGTAGAGAATGGATTATATGTGACTGTTTAGGCAAACCAATGACCAGAGTGCCAAGTCCAGCAGAGGGGAGGGTTACAAATGAGACAAGGGAAAATATGTCTGAATAGAAAGAATTGATCTAGAATTAATCACGGCAGTGCATCCATGTTGATCTTGCCCTACGCACTGGTAAAAAAAAAAAAAGAAAGAAAGAAAAGAAAAAAAAAGGAAAGAAAAAAATAAATAAAAAATAAAATAAAAAGCAGCTCTCTAGAGGGGATGGACATGGTTTGGTGTAGGCAGTTCTTAGCCTCCTCTGCATCCTGAGGGCCACTCCTTGAGGTCCTGGCTTGGTGGTTGTGGGGAGAAAAATGGCTGCACCCCCATCCCTTCTCTTACCAAGCATTGCAACTCACTCTTTTGGGTCCAATCTCCCTTTGCAATGGCGTCACCAAGGTGAGCCATGCTTTATGTCCCAAGCCACACCTCGTTTCCAGATCTTAGTCAGCGCGCCCCATTGCTATCACCAGAAATATAAACCTGCTGGCTGAGTCCCTCCAAGCAGTTTCAAACCTCTTGCTTCCCCACTGGGAATCAAGCGAAGCCAGAAGCACAGTGGAGCAGCTTCTGATGCAGCCTCTTCCACCCCAGGTCGAGCTGGTGAGCAGAGGAGGGGTTTCTCCTGTCATCGCCTGGGACCAGTGCGTCCCGCTCAAGATCTGGTGGACAGTTGGAAACTGGATCCCTCTGTGTCCCAAGCTCAAGACCTTGTTTCCAGGTCTTAGTCGGTGCGCTTTATTGATAACACCGAAATATAAACCCGTAGGCTGTATCCTTTTGAGCAGTTTCAAGCTGGCTGTTTCCCCACTGGGGATGGAGCTGAGCTGGAAAAGCAGCAGAGTGGTTTCAGGCTGCCCCACTTCCCCTCTGGATCGAGCTGGAGAGAAGAGGAGCAGTTTCTCCTGGCGCCCCTGGGACTGGGGCGTCCAGCACAAAGTCAGCTCTACAGCTGGAAACCGGAACACTCTCTGTCCTGAGCCGAGGTTTTTCTCTTCTCCAGGGACAGGGAAAGTTTCTTGAGCAGTTTCAGGTGTTCTTTATTTTCCTCTCCACTCACTGCGACTCCCCGAAAAGGGGGCTCCCTCTCCTCCCTCCGTGTCCTGCTTTTATCTACCCCAGTTCGCAGTCATGCGCCTATGAGGCTGTTTTCTCAGTGGACTCTGTCTCCTTTTTCTCTCAAACTCCTGGATTCTGTAAGTGTTCCTATGGCTTCATGCTTTCTCCCTTTGAGAGATGGGGTCAAGTAAAATGTATGTAGCTCCCTATTTCTCCACCATCTTGCCTCCTCCTAATTTTAGCTATTCTTACTGGTGTGATGTGGTGTCTCACTGTGGTCCTGATTTGTATTATCATGATGATGAGTGATGTTGAGCATCTTTTCATGTGTCTGTTAACCATCTGGAAGTCTTCTTTGGAAAAAATGCCTATTCATGACTTCTGCCCACTTCTTAACTCGGTTATTTACTGTTTGGGTGTTGAAAATTTTAAGGTCCTTATAGATATTGGATACTAATCTTTCATCCGATATGCCATTGGCAAATATCCCCTCCCATTCCATAGATTGTATTTTAGTTTTTTTTTTTTATTGTTTCCTTCACAGTGCAGACACTTTTTATCTTGATGAACTCCTAATAATCCATTTTTGCTTCTATTTCCTTTGCCTTTGGAGATGGGTTTAGTAAAGTGCTACTATGGCCATGGTCATAAGTTTTTGCCTGTGATCTCCCCTATTAATTTTAGTTGTTTCTTGTCCTACATTTAAGTATTTAATCCATTTTGATTTTTCTGTGTGTGTATGGTGTACAAAAGAGGTCCAGTATTACTCTTTTGCATATTGCTGTCCAGTATTCCCAACACCGGACATTGGGACTAGTCATTTGTTGAAAAGACTTTTTTCCATTGGATATTCTTTCCTGTATTGCTGATGATTAGTTGATTATTACTTTTGGGTTCTTTCCTTTGTTTTCTACTTTGTTCCATTTGATCTGTGTGTCTATTTTTGTGCCAGTATATATTGTCTAGATTACTACAGTTCTGTGATATAGCTTGAATTCCACAATTGTGATGCCTCCAGATTTGTTTAACTTTTTCAATATTGCTTTGGCCATTTGGGGTCTTTAGTGGTTCCATACACATTTTAGGATTGTTTATTCTAGAACTGTGAAAAAATGCTGGTAGTATTATGATAGGAGGTGCAGGAAATTTGTAGATTGTTTGGGTAGTATACACATTTTAACAGTATTTGTTCTTCCAATCCATGAGCAAGAAAAGGATTTCTATTTCTTTGTGTCCTCTTCAATTTCTTTCATAAGCTTTCTGTACGTGTCAGAGTACAGATCTTTTACCTCTTTGATTCGGCTTATACTTAGATATGATTTTTGGCTCAATTGTAAATGGGATCAATTCCTTGATTTCACTTTCTGCTGCTTCAATATCAGTGTATAAAAATGCAAAAGATTTCTGTACTCTGATTTTGTGCCCTGTGAATTTGCTGAATTAGTGTATCTGTTCTAGTAATTTTGCGGTGGAGTCTTTTGGATTTCTTACATAGAGCATCATGTCATCTGCAAATAGTGAAAATTTGACGTCTTCCTTGCCAGTTGGAACGCTTATGATTTCTTTTGTTGTCTGATTGTTGAGGCTAGGACTTCCAGTACTATGTTAAATAACAATGGTATAATGGACATTCCAGTCTTTTTCCTGATCATAGATATAGGAAAAGCTCTCCATTTTTCCTCATTGAGGAAAATACTACCTATGGGTCTTTAGTATATGGCCTCTATGATATTGAGGTATATTCGCTCTGTCTTTACTTTGTTGAGAGTTTTTAAATTAAGGATGGATGCTAATTTTATCAAATGTTTTTCTTTCTGCATCTATTGAGAGGATCATATGATTTTTTAACTTCATTTTTTTAATGTTTTATTTATTTCTGAGAGAGAGTGAGAGAAAGCAGGGGAGGGTCAGAGAGAGAGGGAGACACAGAATCTGAAATAGGCTCCAAGCTCTGAGCTAGCTGTCAGCACAGAGCCCGACGCGGGACTTGAACCCAGGAACCGTGAGATCATGACCTGAGCTGAAGTTGGACGCTTAACCAACTGAGCCACCCAGGCGCCACGAGGATCATATGATTCTTATCTTTTATTTATGTGGTATCTCACATTGATTGATTTGCAAATATGGAACCACACCAGTAGCCAACTAATAAAACCCACCAGATCATGGTGAACAATTCTTTCAACGTGTTATTGGATTTGATTTGGTAGTATCTTGTTGAGAATTTTTGCATCCATTCCATATTGACCTGTAATTCTCCTTTATAACATGATCTTTGTCTGATTTTGGAATCAAGGTAATACTGGTAGTGTAGAATGAGTTTGGAAGTTACTCCTCCATTTCTATGTTTTGGAACAATTTGAGAAGAATAAAGATTAACTCTTTAAATATCTGGTAGAATTTTCTTGGGAAGCCATCTGGCCTTGGGCTTTTGTTTGTTGTGGGATTTTTGATTATTGATTTACTTTTTTTTTTGCCAGTTATAGGTCTCTTCTAATTTTATATTTCTTTATGTTTAGTTTTGGTAGTTTATATATTTCTGGGAACTTATCCATTTCTTTTAGATTGCCCAGTTTTTTTGCATGTATTTTTTCATAATATTTTCTTATCATTCTGTGGTGTTGGTTGTGATCTCTTCTATTTCATATGTGATTTTATTTATTTAGGTCTTTTTTCTTTTTGATAAGTCTGGATAAAATTTTATCGATTTTATGAATTCTTTCAAAGAACAAGCTCTTAGTTTTGTTGATCTATTCTACTGTGTTTTTGTTTGCTTGTTGGTTCATTCCTGCTCTAATCTATATTATTTCACTTCTTCTCTGGCTTTAGACTTTATTTATGATTCTTTTTCTAGCTCCTTTACATGTAATGTGAGGTTGCATATTTGAAATTTTTCTTGTTTCTGGATGTAGGCCTGTATTGCACTATACTTCCCTCTTTTGAACGCCTTTCCTGTAAAAGCACAGGACACAAAACATGGACCATTTTCTTTTAATTTTTATTTGTTTATATATATATATATATATATATATATATTAAATTTCTTCTTTAATTTCCTGGTTAACTGATTCATTCGTTAGTAGGATGTTCTTTAACCTCCATTATTTGTGGTATTTCCAAATTTTTTCTTGTGGTTGACTTTAAGTTTCATAGCGTTGAGGTTGGAAAATGTGCATGGTATTATGCACTTGTTAATTTTAACTTGTTAAACTTGAACTGGTTGCAGGATGATTTGTTACTCAGTATATTATCTATTATGTAGAATGTTCCATATGCACTTAAAAAGAATGTGTATTCCACAGCTTTAGGAGGAAAAGTTGTGAGTACATCTGTTAATTCTATCTGGTCCAGTGTGTCATTTACAGTTTTTGTTTCCTTGTTGATTTTCTGCTTTGATGATCTGTCCATTGATGTAAGTGGGGTGTTAAGGTCTCATTCTAATAATGTATTATTATTGATGAGTTTCTTTTCCTTTGTTATTAATTGATTTATATATTTGGGGGACAAAGTTGGGGTCATAAATATTGACAATTGTTAGATCTTGTTGGGTAGATTTCTTACCTATGATATAGTTTCCTCTTCATGTCTTGTTACTGTCTTTGGCTTAAAATCTAGTGTGTCTGATAAAAGTATGGCTACTCTGGCTTTCTTTTGTCACCCAATCATATTATAAATGGTTCTCTCTCTCTCTCTCTTTTTTTTTTTTTTTTTTTTTTTTTTGCAGGGATGGTTTAGTTGTCACAAACTCCTTTAGTTTTTGCTGGTCTGTTAAACTCTTTCTCTCTTTCTATTCTGAATGACAGGCTTGTTGGATAAAGTATTCTTGGTTGCATATTTTCCCCCTTAAGCACATTGAATATATCATACCACTCTTTACTGGTCTGACAGATTTCTGTGGAGAAATCTACTGCTAACCTTTTTTTTTTTTTAATCCCTTATAGTTTATTGATTTCTTTTCCCTTGATGCTTTCTGAACTATTCCCTTATCTCTATGTTTTGAAGATTTTAGTATGATACGTGTTAGGATTGGCCAACTTTTGTTGTATTTGATGTAAGTTCTCTGTGGTTCCTGGATTTGGATTACTGTTTCCTTCCCTAGATTGTGGATGTTTTCAGTTATAATTTGCTCAAATAAACATTCTGCCTCATTTTTCCTCTCTTATTCTTCTGCAACTCCTATGATATGAATGTTATTATGCCTTATGGATTCAGTGAGTTCCTTAAGTCTGCATTCATGATCCAATATTTTCTTTCTCTTTTCTTTTGGCCTCAGTATTTTACATAATTTTGTCTTCAAACATATTGATTTCTTACTTGGATCCATCAATCCTTCTTGCCATTGCATCAGTCAGTTTTGCATTTCAGGTATAGCATTTTTTTATTTGGGCATGACTAGTTTTTAGTTATTTTATCTCTGCAGAAAGTGATTCTCTAGTGTCTTCTATGCTTTTATCAAAATTAGCTAATATTCTTAAGATTGTTTTCTAAATTCTGGTTCAGGTGTACTACTTACATCTGACATATTACTTATAACTGTCTTGGTTAGATCCCTGGCCATGACCTCTTCCTATTTTTATTTTGAGGTGAATTCCTCCATCATGTCATCTTGTATGCATCATTCCTTTTGTATGTTAGGAAACTTCTTATATTTCCTATTCCTGAGAGTAATGGCTATATTAAGAGATTCTATACTGTCCAGGGTCTGGCACTTCAGAAGTGTTTCAAAGTGTGCACTCTGCTGTTCTGTTTTAGCTTCTGTTTTCCTCAGGTCAGTCCTTTGCAGAGTTCATCTTAGCCTGCATTTGGGAGTGTTTGGACCTTGTCCACCATGTGGCAACCTTTAACTAGGTGTGTTTTGTTCTTCATGTTAAGAGGCTAGAACCCATCTCCCTCACAGCTAAAGCCTAGCAGCATTTTATGATCAGTAGACTTGGTGCAAGCAAGGGGTATGTGCCGGTTTTCTGGGGGAAGGGCTTGCTGCACTGGTTGTTAGAGTGACTTGTCCTAGTAAAATGCACTTGCAGGGCTCACGGGATTGGAGCTTGGTGTAAGTGGCTCCAGCTACCACTGGAGGAATGGTCTTGGTAACTTACCTCTGTCAGTGCTGATAGGCATGGGAAAAGTGGCGTTGCCCCACTCTCTCATCCATTGAATGGGGATTTAATTCACACCTCACACCTGCTACTTCTCAGGAATTCCTCAGAGCAGAAAAAAATTTTTTTCCTTAATTTTTTAAAATGTTTATTTATTTTGATAGAGAGAGAGAGAGAATCTCAAGCAGACTCTATGCTCAGTGTAGAGCCTGATGTGGGTCTTGATACCACAACTGCAAGATTATGGCCTGAGCTAAAATCAAGAGTCAGATAATCAGGGGTGCCCAAGTGGCTCAGTCGGCTAAGCATCCAGCTTCAGCTCAGGTCATAATCTCACAGTTCGTGGGTTCAAGCCCTGCATCAGGCTATGTGCTGAAAGCTCAGAGCCTGGAGCCTGCTTTGGATTCTGTGTCTCCCTCTCTCTCTGTCCTCCCATGCTTGCTCTCTCTCTCTCTCCCTCTCTCTCTCAAAAATAAATACACATTAAAAAAAAGAGTCAGATAATTAACGGACTGAGCCGCCTAGGTACCCCAATTTTTAAATTTGTTTTGAGGAACCTCTATAGTGGTCTCACCAGTTTGCATTCTCACGAACAGTGCAGAAAGGTTCTTTTTTCTCTACTCTCCAATACGTATTTCTTGTGTTTTTAACTTAGTCATTTTGACAGGTGTTACATGTGTATATAACTGTTTCCTTTTATCTTGCTGCTTTTAAAATTATCTTTATCACTACTCTTTGCCATTTTAAATATGTGTCTTGGTGTGGACCACATTGGGTTGATTTTGTTAATTGGCTTTCTGTTCCTCCTGTATCTGAATGTCTATTTCCTTCCTCCGATTACAAAAGTTTTCAGCTATTATTTCTTCAAGTGAGTTTTCTGCTCTCCTTTCTCTCTTTTCTTCCGGGATCCCTATATTGTTAATGTTACTATATATGATGGTGTTGCTGAGTTCCCTTAAACTATTCCCATTTTTTTTCTTATTCTATTTTTAGTTTTTGCTGTTCAGCTTGGTCACTTTCCACTATTCTGTCTCCAGGCTCACTGATCCATTTTCCTGCTTCCTGTAATCTACTATTAATTAGCCTTGTGGATTTTATTTACATGTATCGAGTAATTTATTTCTGAATCATTCTTTTTTATGTTTTTCTATCTCTTTGTTAAAGGTCTCACTAAGGACCTCCACTCTTCTCATATTCAGTTAATATATTTATTATATTTATATATTTATGACCATTTCTTTTATTTAAATTTTAATTCCAATATAGTTAAAGTAGAGTGTTATATTAGTTTCAAATGTACAGTATAGAGATTAGCCAATTCCATGCATCACCCAGCGCTCATTAGGACAAGTGTACTCCTTAATCCCCATCACCTATTAAACCCATTCCCCCATCCATCTCCTTTATGTAACTATTAGTTTGCTTTCACTAGTTAAGAATCTCATTCCTGGCTTGTCACTATCTCTATGTTTTTCCTCTGATCATTTTCTGTTTCTTAAATTCCACATATGAATGAAATGCTATGGTATTCTTCTTTCTCTGACTAACATATTTCACCTAACATTATACTCACTAGCTCCATCCATGTATTGCAAATGGCAATCTTTCATTCTTTTTATTAATGATAAATATTCCATTGGATGTGTACATACCACCACTTTTTTTTCTTTAAGTTTATTTATTTGCTTTGAGAGAGACAGAGAGAACAGCAGAGGGGGAGAGAGAATCAATGCAGAGCCTGATGTGGGGCTCAATCCCATGAATTGTGAGATCATGACCTGAGCTGAGATCAAGTGTCAGATGCTTAACCAACTGAGACACCCAGGCAACCTGAAATATATCACTACTTCTTTTTTTTTTTTAACGTTTTATTTATTTCTGAGAAGAAGAGAGAGAGAAAGCGTGCACAGGGGAGGGTCAGAGAGAGAGGGAGACACAGAATCAGAAACAGGCTCCAGGCTCTGAGATGGTAGTACAGGGCCCGACATGGGGCTCTAACCCACGAACCGTGAGATTATCACCTGAGCTGAAGTCGGACCCTTAACCGACTGAGCCACCCAGGAACCCCATAGCACTACTTTATTTACTGTACTGATGGGCACATGTGCTGCTTCCATAATTTGTTTATTGCAAATACTGCTTCTATAAACATAGAGGTGTCTGTATCCCTTTGGTTTAGTGTTATTGTATTTTTTGGATAAATACCAAGTAATGTGATTACTGAATTATAGAGTAATTTTATTTTTAACTTTTTGCGGAACCTCCACATTATTTTCTACAGTGGCTGCTTTCCCACCAACTGTGCACAATGATTCTAAGAATTCCTTTTTTCCACATTCTCCTCAGAACTTGTTTCTTGTGTTTTTTATTTTAGCTATCCTGATAGGTGTGAGGTGATATCTCATTGTAGTTTTAATTTGCATTTCCCAGGCGAAGAATGATGTTGAGTACCTTTTCATGTACTGTTGGAAATTTGTATGTCTCCTTTGGAAGATTGTTCATGTCTACTGCCCATCTTTAATTGAATTATCCATTTCTTGGGTGTTGAGTTTGATAAGTTCTTTATATATATTTGATACTAAACCTTCATCAGATATGTCATTTGCAAATGTCTTCTCCATTTCAACAGGTTGACTTTTAGATTTGTTGATTGTTTCCTTTACTGTGCAGAAGCTTTTTATTTTGATGAAGTCCCAATAGTTTATTTTTGCTCTTATTTCCCTTAATGCAGGAGACATATATAGAAAAATATCGTTATGGCCAATGCGAGACACATTACTATCTGAGCTCTCTTAAGATTTTAGAGTTTCAGGTCTCACACTTAGGTCTTTAATCCATTTTGAATTCATTTTTTGTGTATGATATAAGTGGTCAAGTTTCATTCTTTTGCATGTTGTTGTCAAGTTCTCCCAATGTTATTTGTTGAAGTGACTGTCTTTTTCTCACTTGATGTTTGTTCCTGCTTTGCCAAAGTTTAATTGCTAATACTTGTGGGTTTATTTCTGGGTTTTCTATTCTATTCTACCGATCTATGTGTCTATTTCTGTGCCAGTACCATACTTTTTCTATCACTACCGCTTTTTCATATGAGTTAAAGTCAAGAATTGTGGTACTTCTAACTTTTCTCTTTCAAAACTACTTTGGCTATTCAGGGTATGTTGCAGTTCCACAAAAATTTTAGAATTGTTTGCACTACTTCTGAAAAGTACAACTGGTAATTGATAGGGGTTGCATTAAATTTATAGATTGTTTTGGGTAATATAAACATTTTAGCAATATTTGTTCTTCCAATCCTTGAGCATGGAATGTATTTCCATTTCTTTGCGTCATCTTTAATTTTTTCATCAGTGTTTTATAGTTTCCAGAATACAGGTCTTTCACTTCTTTGGTTAGGTTTATTACTCGATATCTTTTTATTTTGGGTGTAATTGGAAATGTTATTGTTTACTTATTGTCTCTTATGTTTCATTATTAGTGTATAGAAATGTAACAGATTTTTGCACATTAATTTTACATCTTTCAGGTTTATTGAATTCATTTAACAGTTCTAGTAGTTCTTTGAAGGAGTCTTTAGGTTTTCTATAAATAGTACCATGCCATCTGCAAGTAGTGAAAGTTTTAACTCTTCATTACCAATTTAAATGTCTTTTATTTGTTTCCATTGTCTGATTTCTGTGGCTAGGACTTTCAGTACTATATTGAATAAAAGTGTTGAGAGTGGACACCCTTGGGGCGCCTGGTGGCTTAGTCGGTTAAGCGTCCGACTTTCGCTTGGGTCATGACCTCACGGTTCGTGAGTTCGAGCCCCGCATCGGGCTCTGTGCTGACTGCCAGCTCAGAGCCTGGAGCCTGTATCAATCTGTGACTCCCTCTCTCTCTGCCCCTCCCCTGCTCATGCTGTCTCTCTCTCTCTCCTAGAAATAAATAAAAAAAACATTAAAAAAATTAAAAAAAAAGAGAGTGGACACCCTTGACTTATTCTCAACCTTAGGTGGAAAACTCTCATTTGTTCCCCATCGAGTATTATACCTGCTGTGGAGTTTTCATATATGGCCTTCATTATGTTTAAGTATGTCCCTTCTAAACCTATGTTGATGAGCGATTTTACTATGAATTGATGCTGTACTTTGTCAAATGTTTTTCTAGGCCTATTGTGATGATCATATGTCATAACCTTTCTGTTAATGATGTGATATATCAATTGATTACAAATATTGGATCACTTTTTCATCCAGGGGATAAATCCCACTTGATCGATTGAATTATTTTCTTACATGTGTTTTTGGATTTTGTTTGCTAGTATTTTGTTGAAGATTTTTGCATGTATGTTCATCAATTATTTTGGCCTGTGGTTCTTTGTGTGTGTGTGTGTGTGTGTGTGTTCTTTCCTGTTTTGGATGTTAAAGTGATACTGGCTTCATAGAATGAATTAGGAAATTTTCCTTCTATTTTTTGGAACAGTTTGTGAATAATAGATATTAATGTTTCTTTAAATGTTTCGTAAGATTCTCCTGTGAAGCTATCTAGTCCTAAATTTTCGTGTTTGTTTGGTTTTTTATTTTTTATTTTTTAGTTTTTGGTTACAGATTCAATATTCTTGCTGGTAATTGGTCTGTTTAAATTTCCCATTTCTTCCTGATACAGTTTTATTGAGTTATATGTTTCTAGGAATTTATCCATTTCTTTCAGATTGCCAAGTTTGTATGCATATAATTTTCATAATATTCTATTATAGTTGTGTGTATTTATGTTGTGGTTGTTATTTCTCCTCTTTCACTAGTGATTTTGTTTATTCAGCCCCACCCCCAGCCCACTGTTTATGAGCCTGGCTGGAGATACATACATTTTTTTTTTTTTTTTAGATCTTTTCAAAGAACTGGCTTTTGGTTTTATTCCACTGTTCTATTTTATTCTATTGTTTATATATCACTTATTTCTGCTCTAATCTTTATTTTCTTCCTTGTGTTTGCTTTGAGTTACTTTGCTATTCTTTCTTTAGTTACTTTAGGTGTAAGATAAGGTTCTCTTTTTGAGATTTTCCTTACTTGTTGAGGTAAACCTAAATTACTATGAACTTCCATCTTAGAACATCTTGAAAAGGATATACATTCTCTTGTTTAGGCTGGAATGTTCTGAATGTATCTGTTAAATCCATAAGTTCCAGTGTGTAATTCAAAACCATGATTTTCTTATGGATTTCCTGCTTGGATGATCTGTCCATCGATGTAACTGGGTGCTAAAACCTCCTACTATTAATGATTTACTATTGATTTGTTCTTTTCTTATTTTTCAAATGTAATTTTTATTTTTATTTTTTTTTTATTTTTTAACAAATAGTTTATTGTCAAATTAGTTTCTACATAACACTCAGTGCTCATCCCCAAAGTGCCCTCCTCCATGCCCATCCCCCCCTCCCCCCCACATCCATCAGTCCTCAGTTTTTGTCAGCATT